>NW_022990889.1:0-40000 GCF_902827175.1 Gymnodraco acuticeps | reverse complement strand
CTTACTTTGCAGAGCAACTTTCAAAATATATAAATGTAAATGTAATGTTTCTCTGGGGTTTTGCTGGGTTTGTGCTCTAGATGCCATGGCATTACAAAAAGGGTGCAGAGGATGTTATGGACAATGATACATTTTGCTAACTTTGATATTCAGTCGTGTTTATTTCAGAATATAATAGTAACTGCAGTAAAGATTGCTGATGGCTTTGACTGCAGCAGGAATAACTTGAGGTAGGGGACAGAACCTGATCTGCTGCAAGCACACAGACTGGTTCAAAGAAATCAGAAATCTGGTTGTTGTAAGGTTAGGGAAGCTCATTTGGAAAAGAGCAATCAGTGCTGTAGTCAGTGTGTGTGTGAGTGTGTGAGAGTGCTTGTGTGTGTGTGCAGGGTGTGAGACGACTACAGGGAGCAATTGGAGCAGAGGAAAGTTTAGCGAGGAAGATATCAAGTGAATGTGCAGCAGAGTTTGCACAAATAAACTGAAGATGAATGCGAATGATGATCAGGACCAACAGAGGTTTCAGTTTTTTGTTTCCCAGCTCCTGAGTACATTTAGGAACCGCCAACACAGCTCCGCAAGCGGGATTATTTGAGCATTTACCATCAACATTGATTGGGCAATGGGCATCCAGCTAATTTGACCTTTACAGTAAAATGACTTCTCAATATCATCCAGCATCATCCTCCATTGACAAACATGCAGGGTTTATTGTATACAGTATGTATGAACATCCTGACCCACCTGCTCGAGTGCATAGGTATCTCTGGAGCAAGTGTCCAGGATGTGAACCCCGAGAGATACCCCAGGCAACAAAGTCTCGTCGTTATTGATTTTGTCGATGGCAAACAGCATGGCCTCCAGTCTCTGGATCCCTCTGTCTTCATTTACACGCCCACACTCCTCCATCCCAGCACCTTTCTCGTGCACCGGGAACAGACCGCCGAGCACCAGATCTCCCTCGATGCGGATCTCCCGGCGGGACGAAGGCGGGTCACCGACAGAGAGCAAGACCCCCCGAATCATCATGACCAAAATTAGAGCGGGGATGCAGGCCACCATGTTGGGCTCAAGGCGGGCTAGGATTGTCAAAACGTGAGGAGAGGTTTGACAGAGAGCGAGGCAGCAGGAGGCGGGGGCCTGAAGGTGAGGTTAGGGGTGAGGGGCTACGGTTGGTGCGAGGTGGGGCTGAGTGAAGCTGAGGCCGTGGATGATTGGGTCGGTTTGTGGCCCATGAAACGGTCAGGGAGCACTGAACTGGACCACACATGGAGGGGCACACCATCTGGACATCAGTCCTGCTTGGAGAGAGGGGAAGGGGTCAGGAGATATCACTTTGAGTAACGACAACACCTATACAAGGATAATTAAGTTGTGGCTAATCAAAATCATAAATAATATCACTTTCCAGCCAAAATAGGGACGGCAAGAAAGTCAGTCAGCATTGATGAATGAATGAAAGTGAGGGATTCTCCTGGATTGAAAGGCAGAATCAATAAATTATTCCACAATGTGTCTTCCGAAAGATTTAGACCATCTACTATGATTATCTTAAAGGTGGGGTATGTAATTTATTTCAGATACACTTTTTGTTATATTCCATGGAATGCTCTTAACGTCCCGATAGCAATGAATATATTAAATGCTTTGACAATAAATCCATTAAAAAATGTCATCTGTGGAAGCCGTAGTACTGTAAAAAGCACGACCAATCATTTTAGCCGTCCCGGCTAAAATAACTGGATGGCCTACCTGCCTGTCAGCCTTCCATCTGTGCACAAACTCATGTGCGCGTTCGTGTGTGTTGGAGGAGGGGCTCTGTAAGGAAGTCTGAAGGAAGAGGCAGATTTTTTCCAGTTGTGTACTTTAAAATTCTAGCGCACTCGAGCTGGTTTCTCCAAAATTACATACCCCACCTTTAAGTAAAGTTTGGGAACACTGTTAACAAGGGCTCAGAGTTATTTCCGCTCCACAGCCAAAGCCTTGCCATGACTAAAATGGATAGAGAATTGTTTGGAGAATGTATCAAACTCCAACCCCTCCTCCCTCCTTGCAATACTTTTTTCTTGTAAGTCTGTCTGTGTGTGTGTGTGTGTGTGTGTGTGTGTGTGTGTGTGTGTGGTGTGTGTGTGTGTGTGTGTGTGTGTGTGTGTGTGTGTGATGCCCCTGGTTGTATCAGGATAAACCAGCTTAGATGGCTGGTTGATACATGAGCCCAGCCTTCTCATGCCACAGATCAGAAAAGCTTCTCTAATCTGATCTCTGTTCCAACAATTCTTTGCTGCTCGTCCATGAGTTTATACCCCAAAGTATGTGTGTGTGTGTGTGTGTGTGTGTGTCTGTGTCTGTGTGTGTGTGGTTGTAAGTGTGGTTGTGTGTATTATCAGATGTTTGGCCTCCTCTCTCATCTGCATAATTACAGCGTGACGACTCAATGCATTTAACCATGAAATGATTTAACTGACAAGTATAAGACCAACAGCTGATGCTACTCATCATTGTTTACAACTCAATCATAGCCATCACTGTTTGTTTTGACTGTCTTGTCACATTCTCCATGCTCACTTTCCTCAGGAAAAGCCTGGACTATTTTGATAAAGAATATAAAGCATTTAATCAAAAATGACATTTGGATAATGCACTGAAGGAATAGATTGCTAGGATATTTCATTACAATTATTTCATCGTCCCTAGGGGATAATAACTTTAATTATCTTTCATGTAACACTATTAACATGTCTCATTTTAAACTTGTCAAATAGGCAACTTTGGCTTATCAATCTGCATAAATATGATATTCCCATCAGTTGTACTTTGAGTTTAACGCATATTTTCTAAGCTTACTTATGCACACAATTAAATCTTCAACAATGTGTAGACTGGTCATTAAGCCCTACTCACCCAAACAAACCCCCCCCCCCCCCCCCTAAAAAACTGGTGCTTCACAATAAAATGTGGTTTGGATTTGATTCCTCCATTTTCCATTAGCATTTAGCCCCTCAAAGTCCCAAATAGCCTACGGCCCCACAGAGCACGATAGTCTTGTTTTTGTAAGATTGTGGCAAAATACAGATTACATTTACACGTGTGCGATATCCGGTTTCGATGCGAGCCATACCCCCTCAGATGTGTTCTGGCTGATCTGATAGCATTCTGATTGTAATGCGCTCCGGGTGCATTAAACAACTTGCATATTTCCTTAGTCAGATAAGATATCAAGATATATTGCAAGTTATTACCAGGTGGAGATAGGCTAGTAAAGTCAGCATACCCCAATCCCTGATGCATTGATTTTGACCTTTCTTTTCTTGCAAGTTTTACAACTTTATGTAAATGCGTACTATATGCCCAAGGATTCAAAGATCCAGCTTAATATATAATAAATAACCTGTTCCTACGCTAGTCTCACTCTTTCTGTTTATATCTTCGCAACTATTTAGCTTATGCTAAGTCAGTAAAGCCCTGGAATAGCTTGCTCCTTTTAATTTCTGTCATGTCTCAATTGCAGTCTCCCCAGTATTCATGAGACATGAGACAGAAGCTGGGGGTTGACGTTTTGACTATGAAAATTAATCTAGACCAAGGAGCAAGCATTTAGTGGAATTGTTGTTGATTGCAGGCATCTCTGGCCTTAACCCTGGTTTGTATGTATGTATGTATGTATGTATGTGTGTGTGTGTGTGTGTGTGTGTGTGTGTGTGTGTGTGTGTGTGTGTGTGTGTGTGTGTGTGTGAAAGAGAGAGAGAAAGTGCATGCCTCCCCTCTTTGGTGGGCAGGTAGGAGGATGAAAGCTTCTCTTAGATGCAGGCAGCTCAGATTTTTCTGCAGACGGCTGCCATCCCTTTACCACTCTACTCTGTAATATGGCACACACGTACAGACAAATATACACAAACCCAGACAAACACCCACCCACACACACATGCACACACAGACGTACACACCAACACACATGCACACAAACACACCTCTGCTTCTCTGAGGGGTTGACCTAAAAGCAGACTATTTCTATGTTTTACCTCCCTCCTATCAACCAAGAGAGATCTGAATTAGTGTGTTCAGGAAACATGTAGACATACATAATCAGGATGTATGATGAATGTACGATACATTATTGTTACAGAAGGGATTAGACTGCTACTACCCAATTTGACTAAAGTTAAATGTATATGGTGTACTTTTAAAGTCCCCTTTGTACCGGACAAATTCTGATGATTTTGCTTTAAATGGTTATTTCCTGTCAAAATCCCACAGGACACTGACATGTATTTGATACAAGTATTAATAAACTTAATGCCTGAAATTGATGGTGTCCATGAAAGATTTACATCCGTTTTCCATGCTGTCACACACTAGATGTGTGTGTGTGTGTGTGTGTGTGTGTGTGTGTGTGTGTGTGTGTGTGTGTGTGTGTGCATTTGTTCATAGTATGTTTGTTTGCCCATTGGTGTAGCTCTTTTCTATGATTCACAGTTCTCCACTGAAATACTGTAGCTGTTCCTCTTCAAACACATTATAAGAGGTCACTTTTTTAATTCACACAAAGAGGAACTTTGTAATGAGCTCAGTTTTCAGGACAACACTGCAACAAGGTTGCAGATGTGGCAGTTTGTTTGTTTCCTATTTGCATTTGTGTATCAAGGACATACATATGGATGTGTGTGTTGTCGTGGCATAGAACATTGTATATTTATGAAACTGAGACTCTAATGACAGTTTAATTTGACACCAAACTTTGACAGCATGCTTTGATGTAATTGGAAGCTCTTGAAATAAATACTATCTCATGTCATGGTGTCCACTGAAGTTAAATGTTTGCTTTATTATAACTTCTTGGAAAGTCCCCAAACCCAGCTTCCTGTCTCAAGAGCAACTGTGCAAGCAAAGCAAACACAGTAAAACAGAGAATGGTTCACTTCTTGTCCTTTTTTTCATTATTATAAAAAATATTGCTAGGCCACGCAGGCATGCAACGAAGGCATACTTTAGTATAGGACACAATATGTTGCAAGCATCAAATTCACAAACTGTCCATTTTGAAAATCAGACCAAGTACACAGACAACAGACAATTATGGACACTGTCAAATGATCATGTGAAATTGGAAAGGCCTCTTGCCTTTCCCCTTTGGCAGTTAGTCTCAAATCTCAAATGCAAAAATATCCACAGTGAAGACAACTGGAGAATGTTCCTATAGTGGTGAAGAGCCCGCTGTCTGTACGGGGAAGGTGGGGGGGGTGCTATGGTCAACTTACCTACATCCTTAACTGCTGTCATGGCCTGTCACAGTGTAGCCAGTGTAATCATTTGTAGGTTCTGATAGGCTGCTTTTATTGACTTTGGAAAGACTAGTTTCCCGTGTTTTCAGTGCTAAGCACAGTGCTAATGTAGCCTTGAATTAAATGGACATGATGGAATTGATCTTCACTAATCAAATAAGCACAATTCCAAAAAGGTGAATTATTAATTTAAAGAACTGTATTTCATATTCTTAAAGTAAAAACAGTAATAGATGTATACTTTTACCTGTTACATATATATATATACCACATATAGGCGTCTCATACAGTATCTTACCTGAATAAAGGAGGATAAGAGCAGATGGCAGCTGGCACATGGCAACATCACCACAGACACCTATTAAAGAGAGATGGAAGACACACATGAGGCGAGTAAACAACAGCCCGAAAACAACCTGACTGTCAATAGAAGAAGAGGATAGAAGATCAGATGAGGAAGAGTAATGACCCTTCTCCCTGGGAGCTATGATGCAGAGTAACATCTGACAGACAACCCCATTTCACCCCTGACCTTGTTCAGATAGAGTCACTGAGTAGGCTGCATATGCACCCACCAAAGTCCTCTTTTCATTCTTGCTTTTCATTCCCATTTTCCTCCATTGCATCACCAGTGCATCCTCTCCTCCACTCACTCTCACATCCTTTCCTTGCTGGTTCTCTCCCAATGTATTTCCACCTCCCTTACACCCTACACAGCCCACGCTCTCCCCCTAACAGGCAGGGCTGCTGTGGATGACACGTATCCAGCTGAGAGCAGCCATGCAGGGTCGATGGACCGCAGCACTCTGAGAGGAGAGATAGCCCCCCAACCCAGCCCCCTGAGTGTGTTCTTTCCTGTGTGTGTGTGTGTGTGTGTGTGTGTGTGTGTGTGTCTGTTTATCCGTCTTGTTTATCTGCACAAATAAAGTGAATCTGTTTTACTGTCTTTGCATCTAACTCATCTTCTATATCTACCTCGCTAATGCCAAATAAGTACAGTGTTACTCATTAGTGCTGAGTGAATTTAAGGCACATTAACTGTTGTAGGCAACACAGTCTCACTCCCTGATAGTCCAATAGCGACGCTTGGTCAGGGTCCTTTGGCGTGCAGTTGTGACGTGCTGAGTCTCCTTCAGCTTCATAAACGGACGCAAAGAGCTTTCAACTGATTGCAATGTATTCCCATTGGCGGCGGTATTTGACGCTCAGGGAAGCACCGCATCCGTCCATGTCGGCGGCAGTTACAGTTTTTCTCGATAGAGTGGTGAAGTCACGCCCATCAACTTCCGCCCCATGGGACCTTATTTCAGAACAATTAGGTATTGAAGTGAATGGGGAGAGAAAGATTATCTTTTGATCCCGTTTGAATTGTGCCACGAATTACTATGATGTTTGTCAATCTTAAAAAAAAATGTCCATGTCAAAAAAGTCACAGTTTGTCTTAAAACTGTTGAAATATAAGACTATGAAAAATATGCAACTAGAAAGACTACAAATCCCAGAGTCGCGTAAGTGAATTTAGCTAGCTGACATTAACGTTACACATTACACTCGTGTTATTCACCAAAACCTTGTAAAGCCGGTCCTGCATGCTGGAACCGACTAACTCCCCTTTTGTGTACAGTTCTCAACATGGCCAGACTTGTAGTGATTTTCACCTCTTTTAATACTTTTCGCTTCATTCTGAAAGAAAGAGGTGAAATGTGCTAACGTGACGGCCATCTTGGTGTTGGTGACGTATGCAAGACCAGAGTTGTAGTTCATTGAGCGCTTCACACAAACAAATGTGTTACTTCACAGTTTTACGGCACATTTTAATTTTTTTGACTTGCAAAATTATCTTTTAAATTGACAAACATCATATGTGCAATTTGTTGCACAATTCAAACGGGATCAAAAGATAATCTTTCTCTCTCCATTGACTTCAATACATACTTTTTCCGAAATAAGGTCTCATGGAAGGGGAGGGACTTCGCCTCTCTATTGCTAACACACTTTTTTTTTTAATTGCTCAGTACACTAAACACAATTAACAAAACCACACACCCAAAGTGCAAAACACCTAATTTCTCCTGCTAAGTGAAGAACTGCACTCAAAACTACATAAACACTTACCAAATGCAAAGTTTTGCACCAAATATAACACATTTCATTCATAATACTAGATTGTTTGACCACCCAACTGCACACTGCTGAGCACAATCTAAAGCACTTTCATCTGTTATGGGCTATGCTCTGTACATAGAGGTTTCTGCAGAGAAAGATTGCTTGAGTTTACAGAAATACAGTAAATGAAGAAATACAAATGAGTTGTTGAAGAAAAAAATCCCATTTTATTCAAAAATAACATTGTGCAACATGCATCTCAGCACATTACAGTTGTTTCTGTATTGCAAAACAAAAATTATGCTTCTGTCAAATACAGTAGATAGAAATAAAAACTTAGAGTAAAAAAATATTAGGCTGAACCCTCTGTCCAGCCTCTCTCATCGTCAAACCATGGTTGATAACATGGTCAATCAAAGTGGCCCGGATTTCATTAGAGAGTATTCTTCTTTGTCCACGTCCTCTCCCTCCAGCTCTACCTCTAGCTCTCATTCTTCCTCCTCTCACTCTCACCCCACCTCTTCCTCCTCCTCTCACTCTCAGCCCAGCTCTTCCTCTTCCTCTTGCATTTGCTTCCATGTTGGCTTCCATTGTTGCTGTAAGAAAGTACTCACCGTGTTTCTTGATTATTGGTCCATGTGTGAGGCATTTTGAATATTAGTGTTTTAAACCAGCTAACACGTGACTTTATGTCAGATTCCTGTGTCTTACGTGGAGAAACGTGTGTAGTGGTTTGCAAAAAGTGCCATGTTGATTTGCAAATTGTGTGAAAAGCTGAAAACGTGTTTAGAGTTTTGGAGATTTGAGAAAGTGAAGAATTTAGATTCAAATGATACATGAACACTGGGGGCTTGAATGTGTGATGAGAGAAGAAAATAAAGTAAAAAGGCTTGGAAAAGTAGCAGAACTTTTGAACTAACTTGATGGCGAATGATCTGTCGCCATGCCAACGGTATTTGATGACACCCCATAATACACTTAGATGTTTTGATGGCTGCATCGTTACCAAACCTGTGAAGATTTGGGCCGTTTGGAGCATTTTCACTGAAGTTATGAGAAAACCGTGTTTCATAGCGAGCATTGTGTTGCCATGGCAACGGCATTTGAAGAAATTTCAAAACTGTCACGTAGATGTCTTCACGGCTGGACTGTTAGCCAGAGATGTTCACAAGTCTTTCTTTGCAAGTCCAAGTCAAGTCTCAAGTCTTTGTGGGGTGAGACTTGATCAAGTCTCAAGTCTTTGGTCACGAGTCCAAGTCAAGTCTCAAGTCTCTAAAAAATAAAAGTCTCATGTCTCTTCTGGTTGTAATAAGCCTTCTATTGTCTGCTGCTATCCAGTCTGTTAAGAATACTGCACAGCTCTATCTAATAAATTCAAAGCATTTACTGTATTATTATCACTCCTAGATCTATTAGCATACAGTATCAGTACTGATTAGTTGTTTGTTATATGATCACTTTAAACAGGCTATTGCAAAGCAATATGAGGAAAAACATCACACTTTAGCTAAATGCAAACAACTTATAAGCAAAACACTTCAGAATCAGAAATCAGTATCACAAATACTTTATTAATCCCCCGCAGGGTAACTGTGTTAAAAGTACTTAAAAGTAAACATTTGACCAAGGTCAGGAGGTACTGCAGGAGGTGCTCTGATGCTGGCAACTGAAGAGTGAAGACACCTGTGTACTGCAGGAAGTGTCAGGTCCCTCTGTGCTTCACTACCAAACATAACTTTTACAGGGCATGGCATGACTTACTGGAGTAATACTGTAACATTCAGGGTTTGTATAAAGTTTTTTTTTTACCCAAAAAATGCTTGTTGTATAGTGTGTTGCTAATTTTTTTTAATAAATCTGCTCCAGTTGGAGTCAAATGTTTCCTAAGTTTCCTCATTTTTATTGTGCAAGTAACATGCATCTCATGCAAAGAGGGAACTTCCCACACACACCACACACACACACTCCACACACACTCCACACACACCCACTTTTTTTTTTTTTTAACAATAATTTTTTTTTTTTTTTATGGAATGAATACCTATAGTGATAATTAAATGTTGTACAATGATTTTTACAGTCTGGTACCTGAAAAAGGTTAAATGGCACTGATGGAACCAAATGTACCCAAATGTGCCCAAAGCTTAGTCCGCTTGGACTTTTTTTTTGCTAAATCTCTCTAAAAAGGTCAATTCTCACTTGTTTTGCCTCAATCTTGATACAGGGTACTTATTATGTTATACTTTGGATTCCTAAAGCTTTTAGTCTACTAACCCATCATTCAAGGGTGGTTTTCACTATAAGTAATGGGTTTTATTTGGGCGGAGACAAAAATGTACACTTTTTGACTATGTTCCATCTGGATTTACTCTGACACTGAAACATCTTTATTGATTCTGACACTTCTACATCCAACTCACAGATGTGACCTTGCTTTGATAAAAGAAATTATTCATATAACCCTTTTAGAAGTTAAGTTATAGTCATTTGTTTTGGGCATGTCATTTTCGAGCCTGAAACCTGAAAAACAGGCTTCGGGCTTAAGAGGTTAACAGGTAGAGCTCTGACTCAACAAGGTGCCCAGCACTGCTCGGGCCACACTAGGAGCAGAGACGTCTAGCCTGTAAAAGCGGACAAAAGTGAGCGGCGAGGACCAGCTCGCCGCTGCACAAATGTCTTGGATGGAAACACCCTTGAACAAAGCCCAGGATGTAGCCAGACCACGAGTCGAATGAGCCCGCAGACCCGAAGGTGCCTGCAAACCCTGACTCGTATAGGCCAAAGCAATTGCCTCCACAATCCATTGGGAGAGCCGTTGCTTAGTAACGGGCTTGCCCTTGTGAGGGTTAGCCCAGGACACAAAGAGTTGGTCATTATGACGAAACTCTTTTGATCTGTCCATATAGGTGCGTAAAGCATGGACTGGACACAGCAAATCCGGCTGCTGTTCCCCGGAGGAACACAGCGGCGGAGGAAATGCCTCAATGTCAATTGGGGTACATGAACCAACCACCTTTGGTAGGGTTGGGCTTCAACAACACTCTCGTTTGCCCTGGGGCGAACTGAGTGCATGAAGGATGTACAGATAGCGCATGAATGTCACTGACCTGCTTGGCGGATGCCAGGGCCAGTAACAGCACTGTCTTGAGTGACAAGTGCTTCATGTCAGCTCCTTCCAGGGGTTCAAATGGGGTCAGGTTGAGCCCATCTAAAACCACTGCCAAGTCCCATAAGGGCACCAGTGACCTGGAAACAGGGAGGAGCCTGCGAGCCCCTTTCATAAAACGGCAGACCAAATGATGTTGGCTAGCCGTCTTACCCTCAAAGCCCACATGGCATGCAGCAATAGCAGCCAGGTACTCTTTGATCATAGAGAAAGCTCTGTGTTTATCGATCAAGTCCTGTAGAAATGATAAAATCATCCGACAGGACATTGAAAAGAGATGTGTCCTTTTTGAAGGCACCACTCCTCAAACACCCTCCACTTACAGTCATAGAGAGACCTGGTGGAGGAAGCTCTCGCACTCTGAATAGAGTTTATCACCTTCTGAGGGAGTCCCACTGTATTCAGATTGTACCACTCACGGGCCAGGCCCATAGTGCCCAGCGCTCTGGGCGTGGGTGTGCGTCGCTCTCAGAGAGAGGAGACGTCTGCCGCTCCATAAGATCAGTTTGCGTGCCAGCATGTGTAACTGGAGAGAACGCAAACCCCCTTGGCGGTTTATACACGATATTGTGGTCGTGTTGTCTGTCCTCACGAGGACATGATGTCCTCTGAGAAAAAGGCAGAAAGCGTTTTAGGGTGAGGAACACCGCTAAAATCTCCAGGTAATTTATGCAACCCGGTATCACGGCAAGACGTGAACATGTGACGATTTACCATGCTGGGAGACGTGAAGATGTCACGATTTTGTCCCCTTCAAACGTGACAGCTACACGGTATTGTTAACCCATGTTAACCAGTGGAGAAATAACCGGAAATACCAAGCAAATGCTACCCCGACGTAATGATTTATTTTGTAATAGTCACACTCGATTACGGCGATTTTCTTGTTGCCCCAGCTGGTCGACACCTCTTTTAGCAGAAACAAAGGCTACATTAATGTATTAAATCGATGTTAATCCGTGCGTGTGGATGTGGAATTAACGGACATGACGTTGTGCGATTGAGTTGCCAAGCAACAGCTTCGGTTCATGTTAATTTACAAACTATTCAACTACAACCGTAGTTATATTTAAAAACATGTTAGAAGGCCTCACGAAATACTTTAATGCACATTAAAATGTAAATGTGAAGGAATGTGTGTATAACAAAATACATCGGTCATTAAACGAAACCGGAAACAGACGTAGGCAATATCCTCAGCTCGATGATTGGATGGTTATCCGCAATGCATGCTGGGATTTGGTGTTTATGTGATGTGAAATCTGAAAACGTTTTTTAAAAATACAATAATACTTTATTCCTAGTGTGCTTGCTTTACTCTTTGAAAGTCATCACATAACGGCATTGTAATACACGGTTTCGGCTGCATTAAGTATGACATATCTGCCGTAATTCTCTATTTATAGAGCCGTGCTGAGAAGACTTCTGGACAAACAGGAGAACTGCCGCCAAAACTGAAGATGTGACGTGGATCATAAATATATAAGCAATTAAACAACATCTTACATTTCTTTTCACACAATACGTCTCCTTGCAGTATCAACACTAATTCGGCTGCCTTTTATATTTGATCCAATTGGTAGATAGGCTGTATTTAAACCATAACCGTGCACAGCTGATAGAAAGGGACACCTGGTGGTCAAAGCACGTTATTGAATTGTATTATTTTATTATTAGATATTAATAGGAGGATGTGCAAAACAGACAAACTAATAAGGCTTAATTTAAACATTAAAGAGTACTTTAGGTTAAGGTCTTATTTTGAATAAGAAAAAAGCTTTAAGAAGAATATGGAGGGATGAAACCCTCTTGAAACCACAGGTCCTTCCTTCCTGCAGCGGTCAGACTTTACAACCAGCACTGCCCCTAGTAGACCCTCATACACACACCACAACACAGACTATAACACCCCTTGCTGCTAAATACAAACCAACTTTGTGCAATATGTGCTATATGTGCAATATATATATATGCCATTAATAACTGTGTAATTTATACCTGGCCACTAAATCAATATATATGCCATTTTGTTTTTGATCTGTATTTTTTAAAATTATGTAACTTTTTATCTTTTGTTAATATTGTTTATTATATTATAATTTAGTACTTTTTTAGCATATTGTTTATTTTATTCTAACTTAGTACTTTTTTAACGCATGTAAGATATGCAACACTAAGCTGTCTGTGGCTCTTTCCTGCTGTAACGCTGCACATTTCCCCTCTGTGGAACTAATAAAGGTATTCTGATTCTGATTCTTTAATGGTCACACATGCAGAGCACACAGCACACAGTGACATTTGTATCTACAGATAAATATTAAGCCTGACAAAGTACTTAACGTCTAATATATTGCTTTCCTGCAATGTTAACTATGTTTAAGCACTTATTTGTTTATTATTTGTTTATTATTAAACTGATATTATACATATGTATTATACTCTTATAAGATGTATGTAGATAGTATAAGAAATGTGCAGAATGACAGTTTAATGGTGGAGTATACACACATTACATTACATTACATTACATTGCATTTAGCTGACGCTTTTATCCAAAGCGACTTACAATAAGTACATTCGACCAGGAAGACACAACCTTGAAGAAAACAGAATCATATAAGTACATCAGGTTTCATAGAGCCAAACATTTCAAGTGCTACTCAACTGGCTTTAGATAAGCCAGTCCTTTATTAGTATAAAAGTGCTTTGTTAATAAATCTATCGCTCGAAGTGGAGTCGAAAGAGATGAGTTTTCAGTTTGCGCCGGAAGGTGTGTAAGCTATCTGCTGTCCTGATGTCAATGGGGAGCTCATTCCACCATCTTGGAGCCAGGATAGCAAACCCACGTGTTTTTGCTGATGGGAACTTGGGTCCCCCTCGCAGCGAGGGTGCAGCGAGTCGTTTGGCTGATGCAGAGCGTAGTGCACGCGCTGGGGTGTACGGTTTAACCATGTCCTGGATGTACGAAGGGCCAGATCCATTCGCAGCATGGTACGCAAGTACCAGTGTCTTGAAGTGGATTCTAGCAGTTACCGGAAGCCAGTGAAGGGAGCGGAGGAGCGGAGTGGTGTGGGAAAATTTAGGAAGGTTGAAGACCAGACGAGCCGCTGCATTCTGGGTGAGCTGCAGAGGTCGGATGGCACATGCAGGTAGACCAGCCAGGAGGGAGTTGCAGTAGTCTAGGCGTGAGATGACGAGAGCCTGGACCAGAACCTGCGTCGCTTTCTGTGTCAGCTGGGGACGTATCTTCCTGATGTTGTAAAGCGTGTATCTGCAGCAACGGGTTGTAGCAGCGATGTTTGCAGTGAAGGACAGGTTGTTATAGGGTCACACCCAGATTCCTTGCAGTCTGAGTCGGGGAAACAACTGAGGTGCCGATGTTGATTGTTAGATAGATGTCTTGTAATGCACTGTTGAGGAACCTGCGACCCAAGTTTTTCATTCATTGCATAACTACACAGTAGTTGTGTATAATATGATATGTCAATAAACATTAGCTTAGAAAATCTTGAAAGGGATGTGCAAACTAGTCATTATATACAGTCTTTAATGAACTATTAGTAGAGAATAATGAGTAATGAATATACTTTATAGGGATCCTATTAATATCTAATAATAAAATAATAAAATTCAATAACGTGCTTTAACCACCAGATGTGCCTTTCTATCAGCTGTGCACCTTTATGGTGTAAATACAGCCTATCTACCAATTGGATCAAATATAAAAGTCAGCCGAATTAGTGTTGATACTGCAAGGAGACGCATTGTGTGAAAAGAAATGTAAGATGTTGTATAATTGCTTATATATTTATGATCCACGTCACATCTTCAGTTTTGGCGGCAGTTCTCCTGTTTGTCCAGAAGTCTTCTCAGCAGGGCTCTTTAAATAGAGAATTACGGCAGATATGTAATATTTAATGCAGCCGAACCGTGTATTACAATGCCGTTATGTGATGACTTTCAAAGAGAAAAGCAAGCACACTCGGAATAAAGTATTATTGTATTTTTAAAAAACGTTTTCAGATTTCACATCACATAAACACCAAATCCCAGCATGCATTGCGGATAACCATCCAATCATCGAGCTGAGGATCTTGCCTACGTCTGTTTCCGGTTTCGTTTAATGACCGATGTATTTTGTTATACACACATTCCTTTACATTTACATTTTAATGTGCATTCAAGTATTTCGTGAGGCCTTCTAACATGTTTTTAAATATAACTACGGTTGTAGTTGAATAGTTTGTAAATTAACATGAACCGAAGCTGTTGCTTGGCAACTCAATCACACAACGTCACGTCCGTTAATTCCACATCCACACGCACGGATTAACATCGATTTAATACATTAATGTAGCCTTTGTTTCTGCTAAAAGAGGTGTCGACCAGCTGGGGCAACAAGAAAATCGCCGTAATCGAGTGTGACTATTAACAAATAAATCATTACGTCGGGGTAGCATTTGCTTGGTATTTCCGGTTATTTCTCATGGTTAACATGGGTTAACAATACCATGTAGCTGTCACGTTTGAAGGGGACGAAATCGTGACATCTTCACGTCTCCCAGCATGGTAAATCGTCACATGTTCACGTCTTGCCGTGATACCGGGTTGAATTTATGTGCGCCCGCTGGAGGTCTCTGCAGAGACCCCTCACCGGACGACCTTCGTAAATACCTCCCCAGCCTGTCAGACATGCGTCCGTGGTGACCACCTTCCGTGAAAGGACAGCACCCATAGGCACGTCCCGTACTAGAAAAGTCGGGTGCAGCCAGTGGCGTAGTGCCATTACGCATTTCACAGTAACCATTACGGCCCGTCCACACAGCGGCGTGCGTTAAAGCTTCCAACGCTTCTGCCCATTCACTTTGAATGGGGTGACGTCACTTTTAGCTGAACTGCATTTTGGGAAGCGACGTGGAGCGTTGCTGGCGTAGCTGGCGTCAAAAGTTGAGCAATGTTCAACTTTTGACGCCTTGACGGAGGCGTCAGCCAATGAAATCCCGTTTATTCAAATCTGCCATTACAATCGCTAGCCAATCAAACCGCGTGTATGCTGGGAGAGACTACGCAGGTCATTTCCTCATATTCCAAAAAATTGAGGGAAAATTCATTGTAGCGGTAGTGAATCACCCGGTGCTGTATGATCAGTCTCTGTTCATCTACCGGGATACAAACCAGAGGAGCGAGGCATGGAGGGAGGTGGCAGAGACAGTGGGTGAAACTGGTAGGTTTTCGCCTGTTTGGGGATTTTATATCCAGTTTACTTCGTTTTAACATTGCTATTGCTTTGTATGTCGGGGGCGGGAGATTCATGTGATTGGTTGTTGGTCGTGTTGCTCGCAAAAAATCCCCAAGCTTCAGATACGCCCACCTCCAAGCGTCAACGCACGCTGCTGTGTGGACGCTCCGTCACACATGAGGGAGTTTCAGCGCTGGGTAGCCGCTCTAAAACTAAACCCCGAGCGTCATGGCGCGCGGAGAGTAATGGTAATAGTCGACCTGAGAAGCGTCCCTGGCTGCTTCTCAGGTCGACTATTTTAATTTCCTCGCTCCTCGGTCCTCGGTCTCACCGGAAGTTGATTTGCCTGCGCCATCTTGAGTACCGTCCCATGGCTCTTATTTCTGCCGGAGGACCGAGGATCGAGGAGCTCCTCCATGGAGGAGCGATAACCGAGGAACCACCAGACCATCCTCCGATGAAATCCTCAGATACTCACCCCGCCCCCTTACTGTGTATCGCTCACTGATTGGACGAGGCAGTGCATGCACTGATCTGATGCTTCTTGACATGAGAGCAGAGTGAAGAAAATACATGAACCTCACGGGAGTCACTCCTCAGTTTATACCGTGTTTTGTTTCAATTCATGTATCATTTAGTTACAAATATGTGATATATCTGAACAACAAAGTGGTCAAAAATCATTTAATTCATTTTTTGGAAACATTTTCATGATCGCTTTTTTCGTTTTACATTTTCATTTATTGTCATTTCCATTCAGTCAGTCATTAAGTGCTATTAAAATGTTAATATGCTACATATCCACACAAACATACAAAGTGTGCAATCCAATGAATGTTAATCTAACTGGGTTTTGATAGATAACATATCTCTTTTTCTTCTCTCAATTATTTTATTTCTATTGTGCACTCTAATCAATATTAATCAAACTATTGTTCGTTTATACATTTTAAGAATGGCATTTATCTTTTTTGAGAATTAGTTCTTATTTTACTTTATTGGGGTCTACAACAGATGATACAAATGTTTGTGTCAGTAAATGTGTGCTAACAGAGGCGGGGGTGTGTGGAAATAACGGGGACAGAGCTGCTGTCAGACGATCAGCTGTGCAGCGTCATCACAAACGGACGTCTCTTCACGTGACGCTCCGGAGGAAAGTACGTCCCATTGCTCTTAAAACTCATTTCCCTGCTTCTCGTGGTTTCCTTGCGTCCCTCCATGCTTCCCTGGTGGGAGGGACTAAACGCAGGGAAACGACGCAAGTGAGGGAAGCAAGGATTTCATTTAATCGACCTGAGAAGCAGCCCCAGTCGTACGACCAGGATGGCTGACGTCATGAGCCCCAGTAACCGCAGGCATGATCTGAAGAGAACAGGCTTGTTTGAGACGCGTTGCGGCTCGCCTCGAAAGTAGACGAGAATAGCCGATCGCAGCCGGGGAAGGTCTCAAAAAGCTCGCCTGAAGTCGGACAGCTCGGAGTCGGCTTCGTCTTCTTCTTCTTCTTCTCTCGGTTATTTGGCGGATTGCAAACAACTTGAAGGTGCACATCTAGAGCTTGGGAACCGTGGACTTCCAGCTCTGTCACAGAGGGGAGAAGGAGGGGCTGTCAGGCCGCCCGCTTCTTCTTCCTCGACTGCTGGCCGAAATTCTGGGTTGGCTGCGCCTGGGCTGCAGCCGGAACCGGAGATTTTCTAGGCCAACTCGCCCTCGTCTCCTGCCTGGGCTGGGGACTCGGGGCGGGCTGCGACCTCTGCTGTTTAGGTATTTTGAACCGAGCAGGGTTCGGGGCAGCTTGGACGAAGGACTGCCGCTGTGAAGGCAGCGGCTGGACCCTTCGAGGGAGGCAGATGTGGAGGGCCTCGTCCTCCTTCTTTTTCGACTCGCATCTCCTCTGCATGGAGGCGAGAGCGGAGCCGAAAATCCCCTCGGGAACGATGGGCATGTCAAGCACATCCTCCTTTTCCCGGTCTGGGAGGTTGGTGAGGTTGAGCCATCTAGCTCTTTCCTGCACCACCATGATCCCCATTGCCTTGCCCGTGGCCTGGACGGCGCAGCGTTGGACACGGAGACAAATGTCTGTGACCGCGGCCATCTCGTCCAGAACGGCCGGTCCAGGATTGCTCGACAGATCCTCGCAGAGCTCCGCTTGGTATGCGGTTAGCAGCGAGGAAACGTTCAGAGCCCTGGCGGACAACGCTGCGGCTCTGTAGGACCGTTCAGTCATGGTCGACTGGAATCGGTCCGCCTTCGCTGGCAGCGTGGGGTTCCTGCTTGGTGACGGGCCCATCCTTGGTAGGAGGTGGGCTGCCACCAGCGGTTCCATAGGCGGTATGCGGAGCAGGCCGAGCCTCTCCATACCGTCACAGTCTAGGGAGGAGGCACCCTGGATTGGGGCCTTGTTGCTAAAGGGCCGGTCTCTCCACGAGACCGACACCTCATCCAACATCTCCGGGAAGACCGGAAGGAGTTGCCTCTTTGTCCTCGTTGCTTGGGGAAAATGTTTCCCCTCGTAATGGGACCTGGAGGTCTCCTTGGCCATTTTGGGCCACGGGATGTCTAGTCTGGATGCGGCACGCTGACACACGGCCTGCAGGTCCATGCTCAGACAGGGCGAAGCTGGTGTGCTATCGCCCGGGAGAGCAGCCATCGCTCCCGGCTTTGCAGCTTGAGCCGATGACATGAAGATATCGTCTTCTTGCTCATCCGAATCAGACAGGAGGAACTCAGAGGCATCCTCTTCGTCCTCCATGTAATCCAATTCGAGGACATCCTCCGCGGGCGAAACCATGGTGAGGTCTAGCCGGGAGCCCCAGCTTGGTAAAGCGTGGGGCTCCGTTCCCGCGTCTCTTGCCGCCACCGGGTCCCGGCCTGACACGACGCGGGATTCCGGTTCCGCAGCTGTTAATGAGCCCCAGACCGACACAGTGAGGGGCTCAATCTCTGCGACGGACGCCCCCGCGTCTTGATTGCCAGCCGGCAAATCAGTGGACATGAGGGGGTCCTGTCCCGACAAGCTAGCTTGGCATGCTAACCGTCGGCGGAGGCTCTTTATGGTGAAACGGGCACAATGCCCGCACGAGCCGGGGTTGTCAATAGCCTCCTGGGCGTGTTCCAGACCGAGGCAGGACGAGCAGACCTGGTGTGAGTCTGTGCCTGATATCTTCAACCCGCAGCCGCAGAGTCGAGCCTCCGAGTTGAGCCTCCGAGTTGAGCCTCCGAGTCCCTGACTCCTCTGGTGTGAGGGAGAGAGGCGTCCATCTTGTTCGCCGCGTGGCGTGGAGAGGACCCGCTCGTAACAGGTACGTCGTCGAGAAAAAAGTGTTACCAAGCTGTCCTTAATCCGGAGAAAAAAGGACGGTGTAGGTCTTTTTTCTCAAAGAATATTAACTGGTGTGTCAATATTCTTTAATCCTTTCCTCCTCCGTGAGAAAGAGAAAAGAAAAACGTCCTCGCTACAGTGGTATGTTGCTAGCTTGAAAAAATCAAAACCTTACCTTAATTTCCGAGGAAAGAAACGGCGAGGTCGATTATAATACTAACTGGTGTGTTAGTATTAGCAGTCTTCTTGCGAAGCAGAAAGAGTAGCCGGCTAGCGCCCGTCGACCGAAATTTAGATTTGGGTTCAGTCTGTGGACTGTTAAGCTAGCCCGGCTACCATAGAGATGTGCTCTGAAGCGAGAAGAGGTGTTTGAATGACGCATGCGACGTAGCGCAAGCTACTTATAGGGGGTGGATTCCCTGACGCTGACGTCAAGATCACCAGCCAATCAGGATTGGAGTAATGAGATTGATGCTTCTGTTTGCTCCGTGATGAGGCGCATCCCATAGTGAGACATCGAACGGAGTGTTATGAATGAGAACCTCCGTTATCCAATGGGAATGGATGCTCACATTGCCTTTAACTGCCGCCGATATGGACGGATGCGGTGCTTCCCTGAGCGCCAAATACCACCGCCGATGGGAATATATTGCAATCAGTTGAAAACTCTTTGCGTCCGTTTATGAAGCTGAAGGAGACTCGGCGCGTCACAACTGCACGCCAAAGGACCCTGACCAAGCGTCGCTATTGGACTATCAGGGAGTGAGACTGTGTTGTTGTAGGTGTAGGAGATAGGAAGTGTGTTGCCCTTTTCCTGAAATGTGTGAAAAGTGTTACTTTTATTTTCATTCTCACTTAGTAATTAGGTGCACATGCACGTGTGTGTGTGTGTGTGTGTGTGTGTCAGTCTGTAGGCATGATGTCAAAGACTTCTGACAGTCTAACGGGTGCAATGGGTTGTGACCATTAATTATTTACAAACTACGTTTTAGGCAGGAAAGACTGATGATCCATAAATAGGACAGAAAACACAACAGCCCAACAGCCAGCCAGACTTGATGTATATCCCTTGATCCTTTATAAAGAACACCAATCCCCATGGAATAGAAAACTCACCACTTTGAGTAAATTCAGTTCATTCACTGAACATTGATTTTTAATATACTTTCTGTATAGGGGTTGCAATGGCTAACTTGGATTAAACCACCTTTAGCGCCAATTACCAATCAAAATCAATAATCTGGTATCAGGACTGTTCCTTTTACGCAGTCAGACAACAAAAGCCAACCTTTACTGTATCGATTAATCGGTCCATTTCGTGACCTGCATTAGGTTGAAAGGGTAAAGGCTGTATCATGTAAGAAACATACAAATGGTTTTTTCCGGACCTTACAGATAGCTCAAATTGAACAGATTTTACCCACACAATAATTGATCTCTGAATAACAAAATAACTGCGGTGTCCACATGCGGTGATAGATACAGAACATTCACAATAGAAATTGGATTTACCTATACACGCTTTGGTGTACTTCATGGCAAACAAAGACTAACATATCTTGTGCAGGTCGTACTCAGAAGGATTTAATAAAATAGCTTTCAACCTATGAGCACCATACAGCGTCTACGCTGGGATTTGTGCTCATTGTTGACCATTTTATATAATACATTTAACCACAATGAGCCCTCCAAAAAGTATTTTGGAACTTCAGAAAGATATTAAATGGAAATAAGATAGATGACAATTTTTTATTTTTTTTATTTCATGCTTTAGTTTTTCTCAGGCAAAAAAGCAAAACAACTGCACGTTTCAGTCTTTTTTGAATGGAATTTTAGCTTTTCTGTGTTTTTGGTAATGTATACATTTTCGTGATTTTTGAGTATTTGTCAGACAAAACCTGCAATTGAAGACATTCCCTTGGGCTCCGGGAATTACTCTTATGTTTTTCTGTATTTTTATTGACCAAAATACAAATGAATGGGATGTGTCACATAAAGTATAATGAAAATAATAGTTAGTTGCAGCCATAGATGTACGTATCTCGTGTTGCTGCCCAATGAGTTTCAGATCGTACTCTTTGTCTTGAATGACTCAACAGTGTTTTTTCCCATTTATTGGGTGATACAGCTCATCTGATATGGCCTGATTAAAAATGGCTGCTCAGCCTAAAAACAGAACAGGGTAGGCATGTGAAGGCATTCATCAGATTTGCATTTCATCACTGTATAGAGCGGCGGGCCTGTCAAACTGAGAATTACCTCTCTGTTGATGGCATCGATCAACTTAACTGTCATGTAATGGCCCTGGGAGTCATCAAGGAGCATTAGTCAAACTCTTCATGGCACAGGGGCTGCTGCAACCTACTTAGTTCATGTTCACACCCCACTCGTGTGCTGATACATGAGGTGTACAGAGTGTAGCTAAAGACAGGTAGGGGGTATAGAGTATTGACCACAGTATACCTCACCTGGTTAGAGACACTACAGTCATTAGTACATCTAACACGGGTTAATTCAGTGTGGTGGTGATGTGTTAAAAACAATGACTGCAGTGATTACTCACTTATGTTCAGAATTAAAATGTGGTCCACCACATTTGTAAGAGTCCTAATTGGAAAACTGATTGTTCTAACTAGAGGTTTTTCGAGGTCCACCCAATGACCAGAGACATGAAGCAGGTCTATTACTGCAATTCCCAGGTGTGTTTAACATTATATGTTAGTGGAGTGGATCTAAGCAGGCATAACTCTAATCAGACAGTGCTATCATGATGGTATAAATCAGTCCACTATTGTTCTGGGTGGTCAATTTTTTTGGTTCAGGCAACATTTTTGGACTGATGAAGAACTTTAGTTCCCACTGCAGAACAACAAGCTCAACCTGTTGTATTTAAACATGGCCTGAAATAAAGGGGTTTTTGGTGATGGGTATTCATTTGAACCATTTACTCACATTTGCATCTTTGACTTGATTGATTTTGCTGAGCTGTAACATTAACATTAATTATATAAGATCAGATCTGTCACACTCATCAGATAAAGCATGGATAACTATACATAACGATTAAAAATAAATAAAAATCGTATAACTTTTAATATGGTCAGTTGCTGATTTCCCTGCACTTTGGTACGTTGCATAGTATCCACTGCATGACCAGTAAGCCACTTCTTCACTTTTTACTACTGTATCCATCTCACATCTAACCCTAACCCACAACATTTAGTAACATTAACTATATCAGATCTCAACTGTCACACTCAGTCTTCGGTTATGAAAAACTAAACATAACAACTTTAAATAAAAAAAATGTATAACTTTAAATAGGGTCAGATGCTGAGTTACCTGCACTTTGGTACTTTGCAAAACATCCACTGCATGACAACACACACACACACACACACACACACACACACACACACACACACACACACACACACACACACACACACACACACACACACACACACACACACACACACACACCACACACACACACACACACACACACACACACACACACACACACACACACACACACACACACACACACACACACCAGTGACGTGCGGTGAGGTTCATGGCTGGTGAGGCACTAGGCTTGTTTGAGACGCGTTGCGGCTCGCCTCGAAAGTAGACGAGAATAGCCGATCGCAGCCGGGGGAGGTCTCAAAAAGCTTGCCTGAAGTCGGACAGCTCGGAGTCGGCTTCGTCTTCTTCTTCTTCTTCTTCTCTCGGTTTTTTGGCGGATTGCAAACAGCTTGAAGGTGCATACTGCTGCCTCCGGAGTCGGCTTGACTCGGTTTGCATTTATAAAGAATGCACACATGTGTTTAATCGTTAATGTCAGATATGTACTAAGTAAATACATTTGTTCCTGCTCAAGATTAGATTCAACTTTATTGTTATTGCACATATTACAGGTACTGAGACAACGAAATGCAGTTTAGCTTCTAACCAGGTGCAACAAGCAGTAAAGTGAAAAGTAATGTACACAATCTACAGAATAAAATATAGAATGAATTGAATGATGAATAAACAGTGAGGGCTATGAATACACTAGATATACACAGCAGCCTGAGAGCAGTATGAACAGTGTATGAATATGCTAAGATAGCCTATATAAAGTATGAAAACGGTAAGCAATGCAAGTATAGTATAAAATATATGGATATTAATTTAATGATGATAAATATTGTGGAACAATGATGAAAAATGTGAATGGAAGTGGCGACGTAAAACTGACACAAAACAACAACAAACTTTTGCCCAGCCAAATGGAGAGTTTCATTGATTGATTGATTGAAAAGTTTATTAACAGCTTGTATATTGGGTACAGTACAGTACAGCTCAAAACATACAATTGTTAAGGGGATGCAGACCAGAGAAATACTTTCGTCTTGTTTACATCAGGGTCCCCCATTTCCAATTCATCATATCATTTAAGACATATAAGACATATAAGGCATATTTGACATACAGATGGCTTATTTACAATTTACATACAAGTGGTTTTTTACATACAGATTGCTTATTTACAATTTTCATTTTAGATTTCGTTCTAATACATCCTAACCGGACATTTAAGACATACCAAGTCTACAGATATACAGTTAGTAACAGAGTCTACAATGCGAGTATACATAGATGGGGGGGGGGAAGCTGTCCATTGTACGACAGGTTGAGATTTGTACCATTACCGGGGCCAGTTTTGCAATGCTCTCCCCCGAAGGTGCTCTTTAAGAGAGGTTTTGAAGGTAAGTATAGTTTTACTTTCCTTTACAGTTGTGGGAAGAGCGTTCATCACCAGCACGTGGAAAAAACCACCAATGAGCGCTCAGCTCGAGATACCAGCGAGTCGTTTCCCATCAAGCATTTCGCTTCCGCAGCCCGTGGAGAGGAACTGCGCCGCCTCGCCGCGCCTCGCTCTCAAGGCTGCGGGCGTCTTTGTCCCGCGAGATTTCAACGTCTCATGTAGGCGAGCCTCCAGAGCAAGTCGGACAAAATGACTAACCATCATGCAACGCACTAGCAAGACGTTGATCGCAATTGCGCAGGTCTGCGCAGGTCTAAACAGACCGTTCAACAAAAGGATACCCACAATCTAAATATTGGATTGTTCTTTCTTAGTAAGATCCAATTTTCATTACCAATGTGGTCTTACCTTGACTTGAAGATGAAGTCCATGCTATCCTTCTGGACAAGGACAACAATCTCTATTACTTTTTTTGTAAAAGTCCTCCTTATCTTCCTCTAGTTTCAAAAGTCTAGTTTGTTGTTTGCGTCTGGTCTACCGTCTCTGCGTAGAATAACAGTAGCAACAAGGACCTGTGGGGTCACGTGCGCCCCCTTCAGTGCGGCAGAGGTTATGGCTGCCTCCCCTGGTGCTTTTTTCATTGCCGTTGTACGGCGAGCCTAAATATCATATACGTGAAATAAGTTATTTAGAGACTATGGATGGCGAGGATAAATGTAATAAAGGGATCTACAAACATTACATTGGTGACCTACAGTGAGATGGTGCAGGCATGCGCTTAGGGCCCGCTTTCCAGACAGTTTCTGTGGGGTGACGCATTTTGAGGTGAGGCAGAGCTCATCTGTGCCTCACCTCACCACACAGTAGGCTTGTTTGAGACGCGTTGCGGCTCGCCTCGAAAGTAGACGAGAATAGCCGATCGCAGCCGGGGGAGGTCTCAAAAAGCTCGCCTGAAGTCGGACAGCTCGGAGTCCATGCTCGGAGTCGGCTTCGTCTTCTTCTTCTTCTTCTCTCGGTTTTTTGGCGGATTGCAAACAACTTTAAGGTGCATACCGCCACCTCCGGAGTCGGCTTGACTCGGTTTGCATTTATAAAGAATGCACACATGTGTTTAATCGTTAATGTCAGATATGTACTAAGTAAATACATTTGTTCCTGCTCCAGATTAGATTCAACTTTATTGTTATTGCACATATTACAGGTACTGAGACAACGAAATGCAGTTTAGCTTCTAACCAGGTGCAACAAGCAGTAAAGTGAAAAGTAATGTACACAATCTACAGAATAACATATAGAATGAATTGAATGATGAATAAACAGTGAGGGCTATGAATACACTAGATATACACAGCAGCCTGAGAGCAGTATGAACAGTGTGTATGAATATGCTAAGATATATAAAGTATGAAAACGGTAAGCAGTGCAAGTATAGTATAAAATATATAGATATTCATTTCATGATGATAAATATTGTGGAACAATGATGAAAAATGTGAATGGAAGTGGCGACGTAAAACTGACACAAAACAACAACAACATTTTGCCAGCCAATTGGAGAGTTTCATCACCAGCACGTGGTAAAAACCACCAATGAGCGCTCAGCTCGAGATACCAGCGAGCCGTTTCCCATCAAGCATTTCGCTTCCGCAGCCCGTGGAGAGCAATTGCGCCAACTCGCCTCGCCTCGCTCTCAAGGCTGCGGGCGTCTTTGTCCCGCGAAATTTCAAAGTCTCATGTGGGCGGGCCTCCAGAGCAAGTCGGACAAAATGACTAACCATCATGCAACGCACTAGCAAGACGTTGATCGCAACTGCGCAGGTCTGCGCAGGTCTTGCTTGTCTCAAACAAGCCTACTAACTGGCTTGAGCGCGCTCACAAAATAAGTGCCCGCGCTAAATTAGTGCCCGCGCTCCAGCAAGTTACTGTGGGCTTACACTCCTCATCGCTACCCGTAGTTGTAGCGGAGCTCGGCAAATTTGCTGATTTTGACTATAAAAAGCGATTGGAATCATACAGAAATCACATTTACAACACAGATCAGTGGAGACATTTTATTATTACTATTTAGTTTTTCTTTAGTTGTTTTTCCGTTACATTGGAGTATGGCCAGTCTATGAGTATGACAGGTGAGGCTCTGCCTCCCCTGCCTCCCCTGACTGCACGTCGCTGACACACACACACACACACACACATACACACACACACACACACACACACACACACACACACACACACACACACACACACACACACACACACACACACACACACACACACACACACACACACACGCGCAGCACACACACACCACACACACACACACACACACACACACACACACACACACACACACACACACACACACACTGCTTCCCTCCTCAAACTCATCATTTATTAAAGAGTCTGATCTCTCTCTGAGACACACCATCACAGCTGTATATCCCACTGCCCTTTCACTGCCTCATTCCCTGTGTGTGTGTATATGTGTGCGTGTGTATTTGTGTGTGTGTGTGTGTGCACATTTAGCAAAGGATGGATGTCAGTGAACACAGAGTGTGGTGAAAACGCTGTGTGTGTGTGTGTGTGTGTGTGTGTGTGTGTGTGTGTGTGTGTGTGTGTGTGTGTGTGTGTGTGTGTGTGTGTGTGTGTGTGTGTGTGTGTGTGTGCAGCTCAGTATGTGTTGTGACTGCTGTTGAGAGGTGAGCTGTGGGAAGCAGCAGTGATTTCCAGACTCTTCCCTGTTTCCTCAGTAGAGCATAACAGTGCAAGAAACATGTGGAGCGGAGCAACTGTTGTATACAAAAACTTGAAAAGCCATAACTTCAGGTACCCTTCGAACTAATTTTGCAAACATTTAAGTAGCTGTAATGACACATATATTCCGTTAGCAACAGCAACAACACATCTCTGACTTAACTTTTCAAGCAGCATACACCACTGCATCACTGTATGCATTTGTTTTATTATTTTTAGCATGTTATGGTTATATATATCTTTTTGTTTATAATGTGGTACTGTTGTTGTTTGCATGAAAGCAGACATTCATTTTTAAGTTACCTACCTGTTTTAATAGTGTATAAGACTCCTCTTGGAGTCTCTACTGAGATTAGATCCCATGGTTTTATCCCCTGGTCTGCAGAATTGATAAGCACATGAAAACAGAAAGAAGACAATTCATCATTACAGTTTTTCTCGATTGCTAACACACTAAAATTATACATAAAGCACAATTATTTTAACCGACACTCAAAGAGCAAAACATCGGCTCAAATCTCCAAAACTCTAAACACGTTTTCAGCTTTTCACACAATTTGCAAATCAACATGGCACTTTTTGCAAACCACTGCACACGTTTCTCCACGTAAGACACATTAATTGACACACATGGACCAATAATCAAGAAACACGTTCCACCTGACCAAACACCTGATGGCATAATTGTTGGCTCATCAATCAGGATGTTAGCACTATAAAAAGACCACAGGTGAGTACTTTCTTACAGCAACAATGGAAGCCAACATGGAAGCAAGAGCAAGAGCTGGGCTGAGAGTGAGAGGAGGAGGAAGAGGTGGGGTGAGAGTGAGAGGAGGAAGAAGACGTGGACAAAGAAGAATACTGTCTAATGTAATTAAATGTTATCAACCATGGTTTGACGATGAGAGAGGCTGGACAGAGGGCTCAGCCTAATCTAAGCCGATTTACTGTTGCCTCTGTAATCCGGACACTTAGACTTGAAAACAGGTTAGTTACCAGTTTGTAGCTCTGCATAACTCATGATATATCAGTGCTTATATCTGTTGTGTGAAACGTATTTGCTGCATTACTGTAATTCAATTGTTGGCATGTTGCATACGATAACTGTACACAAATCCTGCACAATGTACTGTGGTAAACTTACTTTGATGCAACACAGACACTGACCGACCACTATATCTTTGTTGTTTATCTGAAGGACTGAGAAACAAAGTGGAAGGCTAAGGGTTTTCAATGAGGCACAGGAAGCAGCAGTTACAAACTGGGTTTTGGCAAACAATGCATCACACTTAGAGAGATCCGAAGCATAGTAGCTATGTGCTGAGATGCATGTTGCACAATGTTATTTTTGAATAAAATGTGATTTTTTTTTTCAACAACTCATTTGTATTTCTTCCTTTACTGTATTTCTGTAAACTCAAGCAATCTTTCTCTGCAGAAACCTCTACTGTATGTACAGAGCATATCCCATAACAGATGAACGTGCTTTAGATTATGCTCAGCAGTGTATAGCTGGGTGGTCAAACAATCTAGTGTTATGAATGAAGCGTGTTATATTTGGTGCAAAAGTTTGCATTTGGTAAGTGTTTATGTAGTTTTGAGTGCAGTTCTTCACTTAGCAGGAGAAATGAGGAGTTTTGCACTTTGGGTGTGTGGTTTTGTGAATAGTGTTCTGAGAAACTGAGCAATTAAAGAAAAATGTGTGTTAGCAATCGAAAAAAACTGTAATTTGTATAATGTATTCAGTGTGACTATTGTCTATTGACAGTGTGTAAGCATTGTGTTTCATGTCATGTTAATTCAATGTATTATTGCTATTCTAATGTGAATAAACACTTAACAAAGACTTCAATCATTCATGTCTCTTAAAAATGAATTCAGCACCATGGACAGCACCATCAAAAAGCTTGTATATGCCGTTCTCTGAAACACCTGTAGAGCTTCAAAAGTGTTCAAACAAACAGTTAGAATACACTCAATACTCATCAAATGTATTATTAATGTCAAATAGGGCACACAACCACCAATTGTAATTCCAAAATGTTGTTAAAACTATTAGTCGAACCGCATAATCCTGCTTTATCCGACCATTTTTTAGTAACTTTTAGAGTACTAGACTACAAATCATTAGTCAAAAGCTCCTGCAGCAGAGACCTATCTGTTAGTGCTATAGCCAAATTTAAGGAAGACATTCCACCAATACTTAACTCGATAGCATGTCTGCATGTAGGGGAGGAAACTTATACAAAATGTACACCACCCCAAATTGATCATGTTGTTGATAGTGCTACAGATGCGCTGCGAATAAAATTAGACTCTGTTGCTCCTTTGAAAAAGAAGAAAATAAAACAACATAGAAATAAGAATAAAGCAAAAGTCGAGACAACTTGAAAGGATATGGCGTTCCACTAAACTTGAAGAATCTCGTTTAATTTGGCATATTACTCTCAATGAATATAAGAAAGCACTGCGTAAAGCGAGAGCAGCCTACTACTCTTCATTAATAGATGAGAATAAGAATAATGCAAGATTTCTTTTCAGCACTGTAGCCAGGCTGACAGAGAGCCATAGCTCGATTGAGCCTTATATTCCCATAGCACTCAGTAGTAATAATTGTATGTGCATTTTTAACGATAAAATTGTTACTCTTAGAAACAAAATTAACGACCTCTTGCCTTTGACCAGTATAGTGTTATCAACAGCTCCCGGGAAACGTAAGTTCTAATATTACACTAGATAGTAAACTAGAATGCTTTTCAGCCATAAACCTTGAACAATTAAATTCAATGATTCTCTCTTCTAAACCATCAACGTGTATGTTAGACCCAATTCCAACTAAGCTGTTGATTAATTAGCACTTCTTTATTAAATATTATGAATATGTCTTTATTATCAGGCTATGTTCCACAATGTAGCAGTGATGAAACCGCTTCTTAAAAAGCACAACCTCGATCCAGAGGTTTTAGCCAACTATAGACCTATTTCTAATCTTCCGTTCCTCTCAAAAATTCTTGAGAAAGCAGTCGCAAAACAGTTGTGTGATTACTTAAAAAACAATTATTTATTTGAAGATTTTCAGTCTGGCTTTAGAACACATCATAGCACAGAGACAGCTCTGGTTAAAGTCACAAATGACATTCTAATAGCCTCAGACAAGGGACTCTATTCTTGTTTTGCTCGATCTCAGTGCTGCATTTGATACTATCGACCATGATATCTTATTGCAAAGACTAGAGCACTTAGTTGGCATACAGGGAACTGCTTTAGGCTGGTTTAGGTCCTATCTATCTGAACGCTCTCAGTTTGTGAGTGTCAACGATGAATCTTCCACGCAAACCAAAGTTAGCCATGGAGTGCCACAGGGCTCAGTGCTCGGACCTATTTTGTTCACACTATATATGCTTCCGTTAGGCAATATTATAAGGAATCATTCTGTACATTTTCATTGTTATGCGGATGATACTCAACCAGCGACGTGCAGTCAGGGGAGGCAGGGGAGGCAGAGCCTCACCTGTCATACTCATAGACTGGCCATACTACAATGTAACGGAAAAACAACTAAAGAAAAACTAAATAGTAATAATAATAATAAAATGTCTCCACTGATATGTGTTATAAATGTGATTTCTGTATGATTCCAATCGCTTTTTATAGTCAAAATCAGCTAATTTGCCGAGCTCCGCTACAACTGCGGGTAGCGATGAGAAGTGAGGCAGGGACGAGCTCTGCCTCACGTAAGCCCACAGTAACTTGCTGGAGCGCGGGCACTAATTTAGCGCGGGCACTTATTTTGTGAGCGCGCTCAAGCCAGTTATTGTGTGGTAAGGTGAGGCACAGATGAGCTCTGCCTCACCTCAAAATGCGTCACCTCACATAAACTGTCTGGAAAGCGGGCCCTAAGCGCATGCCTGCACCATCTCACTGTATGTCACCAATGTAATGTTTGTAGATCCCTTTATTACATTTATCCTCGCCATCCATAGTCTCTAAATAACTTATTTCACGTATATATGATATTTAGGCTCGCCGTACAACGGCAATGAAAAAAGCACCAGGGGAGGCAGCCATAACCTCTGCCGCACTGAAGGGGGCGCACGTGAACCCACAGGTCCTTGTTGCTACTGTTATTCTACGCAGAGACGGTAGACCGTAGATGCAAACAACAAACTAGACTTTTGAAACGAGAGGAAGATAAGAAGGACTTTTACAAAAAAGTAATAGAGATAGTTGTCCAGAAGGATAGCATGGACTTCATCTTCAAGTCAAGGTAAGACCACATTGGTAATGAAAATGGGATCTTACTAAGAAAGAACAATCCAATATTTAGATTTTGGGTATCCTTTTGTTTAACGGTCTGTTTAAAATGAATCGAAACATCAGACCAAAAAAGCTTTTGAAAATAACAGAATATTTCGATTAAGGTCAGAATATAATATTTGTAAATCTGACTCTGAAAAAGTCAGTGCCTCACCAGCCATGAACCTCACCGCACGTCACTGTACTCAACTATATTTATCAATCAAGCCTGATGAAATGAATCATCTAAATAAAATTCAAGACTGCCTTAAGGACTTAAAAATGTGGATGACCTTAAACTTTTTGATGTTAAACACGACCAAAACTGAAGTTATTGTACTTGGCCCAAAGAATCTACGAAACAAATTATCTAAAGATATACTAACTATGGATGGCATTCATTTTGCCTCCAGTGAGACTGTAAGGAATCTTGGTGTTATATTTGATCAGGATTTATCCTTTAACGCCCACATAAAATCAATTTCAAGGACCGCCTACTTCCATCTACGTAACATTGCAAAAATCAGGCATATCTTGCCTCAAAACGATGCAGAGAAACTAGTCCATGCATTTGTTACTTCAAGGCTGGATTATTGTAACTCTTTATTATCAGGGTGTACCAAGAAGTCAGTCAAGTCGCTTCAGCTGATTCAAAATGCTGCGGCTCGTGTACTAACCAGAGTTAGGAAAAGGGACCACATTACTCCTGTTCTGGCTGCCTTACACTGGCTCCCTATAGAACACAGGATAGAATTTAAAATTATTTTTCTCGCCTACAAAGCCCTTAATGGGCAGGTGCCATCTTACCTTAAAGAACTCATTATACCCTACTGTCCTACTAGGGCATTGCGTTCCAAGAATGCAGGGTTGTTGGTTGTTCCTAGAGTCTCTAAAAGTACAATGGGAGCCAGAGCCTTTTCTTATCAAGCTCCACATTTGTGGAATCAGCTTCCAGTTTGTGTTCGGGCGGCAGACACCCTATCCGTTTGTAAGAGTGCGCTTAAGACCTTCCTTTTTGATAAAGCTTATAGTTAGGGCTGATTAGATTCAGCCCCTAGTTTTGCTGATATAGGCTTAGTTTGTCGGGGGACATCTTACTTCTTCCTTCTCTCTGTCTATACCTGTGTACTCTCATGTTCCGATTAACCCAGCTTCTCCAAATTTCTTTCTTTTTGGTGTCTATATACGCTGGGATCCGGAGTCATGGATGATCCTGTGGTCCTGTGTCCTGGATCGCGAGCCCTGGATCTTGAGTTTTGGCTGTGGTCCTGGTTCATAAGTCCTGGATGGATATCCTCGTGGATTCATCTTCCTATTATACACACATGCATTTCCAAACATTTGGACTACCTATGTTGCAAATGTATGATCTTTTCAATTTACCGTACACGGCATCTATTGCACGTCTGTCCGTCCTGGGAGAGGGATCCCTCCTCTGTTGCTCTCCCTGAGGTTTCTCCCATTTTTCCCTTTAAACTGTGGGTTTTCTCCGGAAGATTTTCCTTGTACGATGTGAGGGTCTAAGGACAGAGGGTGTCGTATTGTCATACTGATATTCTGTACAAACTGTGAAGACCACTGAGACAAATGTAACATTTGTGATATTGGGCTATATAAATAAACATTGATTGATTGATTGATTGATTAAATGTTTGCACATATTTACAAAATGTTCTTGCAAAACATCTACAACGCAGAACATATGTGTATCTGTTACATCACTAATATTCTTTACATCATATTTTGGTCATAATCTATCAAAAGTATATTCACCCGTTTATATTCAAGCTCAGTTTTGCAGAGGTTTTACTCGTGAAGAACAGATTAAAGCCTCTATTAATCAAAACTTCAGTGGCTCTACAGTACGTAAACGTTTCTGTACACGGTCAGGAGATTTTTTTATATTCTACTAGTGTGCTTATCAGTAGACTCAAGCATTTTAAGGTAGCATGATTTTGTTTAAATACACTTCAGACTTTCTGACAGCACATTGAGCTGCAGCCACACTAAAACTTTGCATTAAAGTATGTTAAAATACCCCAAAATATATTGAAAATATACCGTATCACATATTTCTACAAACACAAACTCTAAAATTGTGCTTTTAGTTTGTACAATAAAAACAAACGTATTTACGTATGGGGGAAGAAGCTTTGACAGCGTTGTCATCATCAGGTTACAATTTGCTGTGTGATCAATTTGGACTTTACAGATCCATCAAATGTTTTATCTGGATGATATTGTATTTCATTCCAAAAAAAGGGAGATATTACACATCTCTTGCAAGCTTAAACAGTAAAAACATTTGTCCTTCATGCAGCATGGCTCTGGTCAAGAATATGAGTTTGTTAAAATGTTTTCCAGTAGTGACAGTCAAATGATTAAACACACCTCCATCTCAGTCCTTATTAATGTACATTATCAGGTGTCTCTATACGTTACAGATCCTGACAAGCCACATATGGAGCAGAGAAGTAAATCATGCTGCAGGTGTCGTCCAAAAAGCTTCCTTGAAATGTATGACCTTTTATTGGCGCTTTCTTTACCACATTACTCCAGACCCTTATTTCTCATTCTTAATTTCAACTCTATGCTCAGGATTACAATTTGGGCTGTAAGACATCATTGAACTAAGTCTATGTGACGTCGGTAAAAGGTCACCAGATTCTGTTTTTATTAAAGGCATTACTAACCTGACCAATCACAGAAAACCCCTCAGGAAAACAACAAACCTGCCATTCTCACTAACCCAAACAATCTGACACCTCACACACTTACATGTACAAATAACTTGTTTGCAAATTCACATTTACAAAACACCTAGAGGACATCAACAATGCAGGGGCTTCCTTTTTCTATGCATAGAGCTACACTGCTAACGATATACTGTCCAGTGAGCTGTGCTGTATGGAAGCTACAAGGCCATTTATACAGTTTTACACACAAAAGGAAAAAATGTTCCCCTGAATTACACAAAGATGCACATTGCCCAAACACACTTGCAAAAACAAACACATTCATAAAGATGCATGAAATGTCTTTAAGGTTTAACAAGGACACCAACTGCAGACCCCCTCCTAGTGTTTGACCCTGCACACAACTCACAGACACTCATCAATGTTTAACCTGTACATGTGTGAATGAACACATTTATGAAATAACGCTTTATACCGCAACAGGTGACACACACTCTTGGGCAAAAACACATGAATCTCAAAATACAAACACAATGTAACGTATCGGTAAAGTCAGAAGCAGCAAAACATATTCCAGAGATTTGCTTTTGTTGAACCTCAATCCCTAAAGAATAGAGAAATAATACAAATACCGCAATCAATTAATGCTTGATTTCTCACTGCCTGCACAAAATATTTATAATTATTATCATTATTACTTTTATCATTATTTATATACCTGCAATGGGACCAAGCCCCTCAGATATCTAGCGGTAGAGGCACTGCCCATCCCTTCTCTGAGTAAATGTTTGTCCTTTCACTCCTGTCTAATAGAGCATATAAAGAATAAGAGGCAATTTAAAATGATCATTACTTCTTTACTGTAGCAAGCCTATCTTTTGATGTTGATATTGCTATTCCTTTTCAACTATAGTAAAGCAATTACCACAACAGAAACTTGCACCATGCATGATTTTGTAAATCTGTGTTACATTTAACTAGTAATAGTTTTCAATACAAATGTTTGACACTGATAAAAGAGCAACATAAAGTTATCCTTGTCGGCTGTGTGCCATTTCAGCAAAGTTTTATTATTTGATTTAGGACAGTTACAAGGTGCATTAACACAAAGTTATTTATTGGCTGATCATCACATGAATGAATTCATCGTGGGTGCACGAAATATGGTGTCTTACCACCATCTGAAGTGTGCATAATCCATGCCAATGTGATCACCAAGGAAAGGTGTCAAGGATAAATATATCTGACTAGCCTATATATATTCTTTCAATACGACGGAATATTTGAACACTAAACAATTTAAGGTGTTTAATGTTATTAAGACTGCCAACAGGCCTGGATTTCTCACTGGTAATTAGAATTAAAATATGTAATTTGGAGTATGAGTGAAATATAAAACAATTTTGGAGAGGAGAGAAGTTCTAATGCGCCTCAAAGTCTAAGAAGAACAATATGAAACTGCTGATGCATCAACAAGAGTCGGTGTCTAAAGTCTGTGTAGGCTACGTAGTGTGGATGTAGACGTGTTGGTCCTGCTGTACCTTTATCAAAGGTCCACGCGCCTCTCCTCTGTCGGAAGGTGTGTTATGGTTGTTCAGCATCATTCCTCTGATACACCACAAACGGTTACCAGACCCACCTGTATGCCTGTTTCCAGAGACGCACTACACGCCCATCTTTTCCCCAGAAAGCTTCAAGCCGCGGGACATGCCTGGTGCGGTCTGTCTGAACCCAAATAACTTCTCCACGCGGGGTAAAATACGCAACTGCAGATACTCTTTGTTTCACCTTCTGTATCTTTATCATGCATCTGCTCCAGAGATTGGCTTCTGGGGATTTTTTCTTTATCACAACCCGCGATCTGTATAGGCATCTTATTAAAAATAAATACACAGGAACCACATTTATGCAGTGCAACTGGGTATTTAAATCCTGCGCAAAGTTCAAAGCAAATTGTTCCCCACCGTAGGATTGGCTGACGAACGGTCCCGGACTGACAATTTTTTTCTGCACTCTGTCGTCTAACACGAAATCTAACACTGCAACACATTTGACCACCACAAAGGAATATGTTATATTTGACCTACCTTGACAAGTTGGGTCCTGCAAAGGTTGAGCACAAATCTTCAGCCGCTGGAAGTTTGACTTAGTCTACTCCTGATCCCTCGGAGGAGTCGCACTGTGAGAGAGGATGGGCGCCACTGCTCTGCGCGCCAGCTCCGTGGATGTGTGTGTGAGTGAGAGAGCGCGTGCATGTGAGTGAGAGCGAGCAAGAGAGAAACAACAGACGTGGAGAGCTGTAGCCCCTTGCCAAAGGATGCTTCAGTCTCCTAGCAACAACAATCGATCTGGCAAGGAGACCATTTTATTGGATAAAAAGACAAACTTAGCCATTCACCCCCCCCCCCCCCCCCCACGTGTTAGCACATGTTTACCACTCAGAACAACAACTCTTTTTCACTGAAGAGAGAGAGAGGGAGAGAGATGATCCCAGTTGAATGTTTAACATGTGTGTTTGAGGTGCAGGATGACATACAGAATCCATTTACACCCATCCATCCTGACTCAATATATATATTGAGAGAAAAAAGGCAGAATTGAACATCCTTTTTTATTTTATGCAAGCTCCATCAATGTTTTCAACACAGAATCACACTCCATAAAGTCAGAGGATAATAAGAGCATAAACATGAAAATCCTGGCCTTGGCTGCATGGTTCAGTGTTAGAGATATAGCACATCCAAAACCCCCTTAGTGACGAGAAGTCTACATCCGAAGCCTATTACACACTGACAACAGTAGGCATGATGCGCTGCAACAACACACACATACATTATACTGTATTTTCTACAAGTTAGGCATATCTCTCATAGTGTTCCCCCTTATTTCTTTCAGAATGAGAACAGAAACACTGGCACTCAGTGGTGTGTGTGTGTGTGTGTGTGTGTGTGTGTGTGTGTGTGTGTGTGTGTGTGTGTGTGTGTGCATGTACATGCTCATCTGTGCATACTGGTTTGTATGATTATGCACATGGTGTCATTAGAATGCAAGTACAGTATGCAAGTGTGCAGCTCCTATAGAACAAAAAATCCTCTTCACGCATGATTGAGTCGCAGAGCCCCCTCAACACACACACACACACACACACACACACACACACACACACACACACACACACACACACACCGCGCGCGCGCACGCACACACGCACGCACGCACGCACGTGCGCACACACACACACACACACACACACACAGAGAGAGAGAGAGAGAGAGAGAGAGAGAGAGAGAGAGAGAGAGAGAGAGAGAGAGAGAGAGAGACACTCAGTGTATAGGCCTGATTTCAGTATTGTAAAGTTAGTCAGGTGCAGAGCGATACACTGTGATACAGGGCTTGTTTAAAGCAGTTTTTTGATTGCAGCTACAGGCCACAGCATGTTGTTTTGACTGTTTTGTATGCAGATGAAAAAGGAAAGGAGGCGGGAGAGTCTGACTGGCTCATATGTTTCTCATGTATCCACTGTGTGACACCATATGGCATAAGGAAACTGTCTCAGGGGACAAGCTTAGGATGGGCAAAGATTGATTAGTTGACTGAAGAAGTAAGGGTAAGAGGCATCCACTTTACACCTCTGTGACACACAAGCACAGGCATGCACAAACACACACACACACACTACACAACACACACACACACACACACACACACACACACACACAACACACACACACACACACACACACACACCACACACACACACACACACACACACACCACACCCACACACACACACACACACACACACACACACACACACACACACACACACACACACACACACACACACACACACACACAACACACACACACACACACACCACACACTATACTTTGTACTACACTTTACTAAGTGTCAGTCACAGCTTTCCCGAATTTCATCCCTCATCCCTGCCGCTCCGGCTCACAAATACTGGCTACTCTAATAAAGACCCCATTGTCTGCATGGCATGCATATATGCAGAAAGCCCAGAAAGCCAGCTTTGTCCCATAAGGGTCCCTCATGAGAGAGCTTTGTGCGCTACCTTTCCCCGTAGACTGAGTCAGTGCACAGCCGAAAAGCAGAGAGAAAGAAAGGCTGATTGGGGAGACAGATAGATTCCAATGTGACAGTCAGTAAATACGGAAAAGTTGAACTTCACTTTATTGAACCATCTACAGGCATTAGGCACAGAGTGTCTGGGTTGCAAAGCTAGCGTGCAGGAATTTAACTTTGTGCTTTATCAGGGTGAACTGCTACAGCTCATGCAGCAGGAAGTGGGTCCACCGGGATTATGTTTCCTTCTCCTTTGATTCCCCACAGATTGTTTGTGTCCCCACGCTAATAGAATTAGCCATGCTTCATTTCCCATGGTCTTCTGTCCTTTCTTGGCCTTGTGATGGATGGAGCTTCACACAGAGGAGTGAGTGTGCTTAGAAGTGTGCCCAGTGTTGGGCAGAAAACCGGGCTAGCTATGACCACCAGCTTACATTTGCTTTGGTCAGTGTGGTCACTTGTGATGTTGCCAAAAGGACTTCTTTATGATGAACATAATACAGGTTTTGGCAATTTATATGTGGCATATAATGAAGAAATCAGCTGTTTCATTGCATTTGCCTTATGGAAAGTAAAGGGTTAAAACGTGTTGTTATTGAGAGAGGATTAAGGTTGTGTGTTTCTGACATTGACCAGATTTAGAGCCACATTTAAAAAAATCACAACATACAAATCACACAGAAAACTCCCACTGTGGTTTCAATGCAACTAACTTACACAACATAACATTGCTTTTATTAATTGAGGTTATATTTTAAGGTTGAAGCGTTCTTCAATATTTCCTCTCCAGATGGGAGAGTAGAACTCTCAGTGGACTGACTTAACCAAGCTCTGAATTTCTCCACTACAATTTGTAAAGACTTACATTATATTGCTTAGAAAAGCAAATTATACAGAGCACCTGTTTGAGGAACCATGCGGAAATTGATCGCACTTGATTACACTGCACCAAATCAACAGGCTTCATGTATAGTATCACAAGAAAGCACAAATCTGTCACAAGAACGATGTCATGTCATTAATAACGCTTAGAGTTACCCCCTCTAAAACTACAATCTATAATGTTCTATCAGTTTAAATTGCTGTGTTTTAATCTATAACAATAATTGTACATGTCTACTTGACATCCCACTCTTTGCGCCCTTTGACCTGGTTCAAATGTATATAATAATTGACTTTACTGTCTATGACGCGCCTAGACTACTGCAACTCCCTCCTGGCTGGTCTACCTACATGTGCCATCCGACCTCTGCAGCTCATCCAGAATGCAGCAGCTCGTCTGGTCTTCCACCTTCCAACATTTTCCCACACCACGCCGCTCCTCCGCTCCCTTCACTGGCTTCCAGTAACTGCTGGAATCCACTTCAAGACACTGGTACTAGCGTACCATGCTGCGAATGGATCTGGCCCTTCCTACATCCAGGACATGGTTAAACTGTACACCCTAGCACGTGCACTCCATTCTGCATCAGCCAAACGGCTCGCTGCACCCGCACTGCGAGGGGGATCCAAGTTCCTATCAGCAAAAACACGTGGGTTTGCTATCCTGGCTCCAAAATGGTGGACTGAGCTCCCCATTGAAATCAGGACAGCAGATAGCTTGCACATCTTCCGGCGCAGACTGAAAACTCATCTCTTTCGACTCCACTTCAAGCAATACAATTACCAACAAAGCACTTATATAGTAAAGGACTGGCTTATCTAAAGCCAGTTGAGTAGCACTTGAAATGTTTTAGCTCTATGAAACCTGATGTACTTATATGATTCTGTTTTCTTCAAATTTGTATCTTCTTGGTTGAATGCATTTATTGTAAGTCGCTTTGGATAAAAGCGTCAGCTAAATGCAATGCAATGTAATATGAGAATAAGTGAGCACAACATCACGTTGGGATGATACACAACAGTGTCAATGTTCAGCAGATAACTTTAAAACCAGTGGCTGTAGTGAACTTGTTTTGAATGGCTTAGTAGTCAAAAGGTGTGAATATCATATGGTTGGTAATGTTTGTGTGGGCTGTTTATGGCTCCTCACAGGGGGGTTGGTCTCTATTATCTCGGTTACAGAGGCATGGCCAACAGGACTGCAGGCCACACTCTTCATATGATGAGCACTGACCTGTCTCATGTTCGTCTGTTTTGCCACACACACACACACACACACACACACACACACACACACACACACACACACACACACACACACACCCACACACACCCACACACACACACACACACACACACACACACAACACACACACACACACACACACACACACACACACACACAACACACACACAC
>NW_022990888.1:0-34196 GCF_902827175.1 Gymnodraco acuticeps | reverse complement strand
TTGTGCTGCTCGTGCACCGTAATGTATTCAGGGAAGACGGCATGATTACCTTCTTCTGTTTCAGGATGGTTCCACAGTCACTGCTGGAAAACTGTCCTCGAGGCATATTCCAACGTGTGCATAGTTAGGACATGTTCAGGGTGCATGCTTCCTCCACAATCATCATACTGGGCAGTTTTCCTATTTGCATTTTCCTCTGGCAGCGTTTTTCACGGAGAAGATGGAGTGACGGGATCCTCCAGACGGAGAGCAGAAGCTGTGGGAATTCAACCCACAACCCGACATCCTTCACAAAGAAACATGAGAGCAGCATGCTAACAAAGGCATCCCAACTGTAGCTGTGTTCATGACAGGATGTGTGATTACCTAGAAGAGCATCAGGACTGTTTGAGGCAGATGATAGCTATGTGATTAACATGATGATTCAGCCTCTATGGAGAGAGACATCAAGCATGCTCATTTCTGACGTGGAGCTAATCTGAAGTAAACATTGAATACTGCTTTCTATTCCTCCATCTTGTGACTGTGTAACTCCCTCTCTTGGATATCAGCATGTGAAGGACACTGTTCAGGAACTAGTCTCTGTATGTGATGACTCCTTCCATTCTGGAGAGGATCACAGACACATGGATCCTGAGATGAAGCTCAAGCCGGGGACCAGGGATTATTAAAAGTCCGTTTTTTGAGATTTTGAGAAAAAGTAAGATTTGAGATTTTTGAGAAAGTCCAATTTGTGTAGAAAAAAAGTCCGATTTTTTCCGATTTTTGAAAAAAAGTTCGTTTTTTTCCGATTTTTGAGAAAAAGTCAGATTTTTTCCAATTTTTGAGAAAAAGTCAGAATTTTGAGAAAAAGTCAGATTTTTTAGATGTTTGAGAAAAAGTCAGAATTTTGAGGAAAATACCAACAAATTATCTTTATTTATTTTTTGACTACTTCCATTCTTGAGAGGATAATCAATACATGGCAAATCTGAAGTAAACATTGAATACTGCTTTCTGTTCCTCCATCTTGTGACTGTGTAACTCCCTCTCTTGATATCAGCATGTGAAGGACACTGTTCAGGAACTAGTTGATGCTCTGTATGTGATGACTCCTTTCATTCTGCAGAGGATCACAGATCCATGTGTAACCGCGGCCTAAAGTGTAGCTGTTCTACTGATCAAAGTTGCCCTCTGACTCAACTTGATCAAACAGCAAAAACTCCACAGATTCAATTGAAAGAAAACACGAGTCAACAAAAAGGCTTAGGACAAGGATTTTCTCCCAAGAGTGTGAGTGTGTTTACTATCTCAATGAATTGATGTACTATGTGCTTTGTGTCTTTTGTTGAGGGAACCAGCACCCCCGACGTGAGCGGCAGCCTTGGGAGTTGGGATTCAGCGGTGTTAGGCCTTCACTTGCACTTCACTAAGTGTGTGTGTGTTTAGTTGATTTTGTATCACTTTCTTTTCAGTTGCTGTGTCTGTATACACGTGTGAGTGGCGGTGAGGAGTATTCAGATTGGACCTGCTTGTTTCCCCCTCCCAACAGTAACTGTCTGCGCTCATTTAGTCGTTTTTTATACGCTGGATACCATTTTAAATAGTAGACGAATTCCTAATACATTTTTGTTGTTTTTTTACTGGTTAAAATATTGTTTGTAAATGTGTCTATATGATAATAAATGTCACACTCTTGGGAGAAAATCCTTGTCCTAAGCCTTTTTGTTGACTCGTGTTTTCTTTCAATTGAATCTGTGGAGTTTTTGCTGTTTGATCAAGTTGAGTCAGAGGGCAACTTTGATCAGTAGAACAGCTCAACTTTAGGCCGCGGTTACACATGGATCCTGAGATTGAAGCTCAAGCCGGAGACCAGTGATTATTATCATTTTTAAGTATTCAGAAAAAGTCAGACTTTTGAGAAAAAGTCAGAATTCTGAGAATTTGAGAAAAAAAGTCATATTTTGTGATTTTGAGAAAAAGTCCGAATTTTGTGATTTTGAGAAAAAGTCCGAATTTTTTGAAAGAAAACAACAAATTCTCTTTTTTGTTTTGATTACTTCCGTTCTTGAGAGGATGATACATACGTGGATCCTGAGATTGAAGCTCAAGCCGGAGACCAGTGATTATTAACATTTTTCAGGCTAATATCTCTGTGTTTCTCCCCCCTCCCGCTTCTTGCCTGAAACGCCTCCATTGGACTCCTTTATATTTTAACTTCCAGTACATAGTGACGTGGAACTCTCGCGCTCCTATTGGCTAGCACTCCAACACATCTCTAAGGGGTTGACCAGTTAAAGAAATGTTAAATAACAAATGAATAAAAAAATCTAATTTGACATGCATCAAACATGGGCCAGGTAGTATTCTTCATGTGAACTAAAATAAGGAAATCAATCAGAATCAGAAACAGGTTTATTATCAGGTAGATTGACACATATGAGGAATTTGACTTGTTGTTGTCGTGCATACATAAATCTAATTATTAGTAAAATATAGCAGTGTTTGGATCAAATTTGATCGAAATCGTAGAAATATGATTAGAAAACAGGACATCATCTTGATATTTCACTATGAATATGCACTTTAATGCACTTCAATTTTGTCTAAATATACATTATTTAATTCGTATGATGTTCTTGTACATATTATATTCTATTCACATGTAGTGATAGGGTTGAGACACTACTGGGCTTATTTACCGACTATTTGATCAAGACACAATAAACGACAATGGATATAACAACAGATAAATCCAGAAAAACAGGATATTAGTAAATGAGTAAAAGTAAAATAATACACACACACACACTTTTAATTCAGTTTAATTTTAAATGATTTGAAGTTGGATTCTTATTCAATACAAAATAAAGAATCCCTTCCCCACCCTTTCCAGAAGACGTGCCATGCATTTCCAGTAAGAGCAACAGAAGCCTTTGTTGTGATGCAGACACAAAAAACAGATTCTCTCTGAACAGTTTTGTTTCTGTGAAGCATCGTATCTGAGGGGAATCCACTGGGGCTGGATATGCTGAAAATGTATGCTTATGGTACTACCAGAGGTGGGAAGTATTGGAGTACAAATACTTTGTTACTGTACTTAAGTACATTTATCTGGTATCAGTACTTTACTCCACTACTTATTTTTCAGACGACTTTTTACTTTGACTTCTCATTTTGAACCCAAATACCTGTACTTTCTACTTCTCACATGTTGAACACAAATACCTGTACTTTCTACTTCTTACATGTTGAACACAAATACCTGTACTTTCTACTTCTCACATGTTGAACACAAATACCTGTACTTTCTACTTCTCACATGTTGAACACAAATACCTGTACTTTCTACTTCTTACATGTTGAACCCAAATACCTGTACTTTCTAATTCTCACATGTTGAACACAAATACCTGTACTTTCTACTTCTTACATGTTGAACACTAATACCTGTACTTTCTACTTCTTACATGTTGAACCCAAATACCTGTACTTTCTACTTCTTACATGTTGAACACAAATACCTGTACTTTCTACTTCTTACATGTTGAACTCAAATACCTGTACTTTCTACTTCTTACATGTTGAACACAAATACCTGTACTTTCTACTGCTTACATGTTGAACTCAAATACCTGTACTTTCTACTTCTTACATGTTGAACACAAATACCTGTACTTTCTACTTCTTACATGTTGAACACAAATACCTGTACTTTCTACTTCTTACATGTTGAACACAAATACCTGTACTTTCTACTTCTTACATGTTGAACTCAAATACCTGTACTTTCTACTTCTTACATGTTGAACTCAAATACCTGTACTTTCTACTTCTCACATGTTGAACACAAATACCTGTACTTTCTACTTCTCACATGTTGAACTCAAATACCTGTACTTTCTACTTCTCACATGTTGAACACAAATACCTGTACTTTCTACTTCTTACATGTTGAACACAAATACCTGTACTTTCTACTTCTTACATGTTGAACACAAATACCTGTACTTTCTACTTCTTACATGTTGAACTCAAATACCTGTACTTTCTACTTCTTACATGTTGAACTCAAATACCTGTACTTTCTACTTCTCACATGTTGAACACAAATACCTGTACTTTCTACTTCTTACATGTTGAACACAAATACCTGTACTTTCTACTTCTTACATGTTGAACACAAATACCCTGTACTTTCTACTTCTTACATGTTGAACACAAATACCTGTACTTTCTACTTCTTACATGTTGAACTCAAATACCTGTACTTTCTACTTCTTACATGTTGAACTCAAATACCTGTACTTTCTACTTCTCACATGTTGAACACAAATACCTGTACTTTCTACTTCTTACATGTTGAACCCAAATACCTGTACTTTCTACTTCTTACATGTTGAACCCAAATACCTGTACTTTCTACTTCTTACATGTTGAACTCAAATACCTGTACTTTCTACTTCTCACATGTTGAACACAAATACCTGTACTTTCTACTTCTCACATGTTGAACACAAATACCTGTACTTTCTACTTCTTACATGTTGAACACAAATACCTGTACTTTCTACTTCTCACATGTTGAACCCAAATACCTGTACTTTCTACTTCTCACATGTTGAACACAAATACCTGTACTTTCTACTTCTTACATGTTGAACTCAAATACCTGTACTTTCTACTTCTTACATGTTGAACACAAATACCTGTACTTTCTACTTCTTACATGTTGAACACAAATACCTGTACTTTCTACTTCTTACAGGTTGAACACAAATACCTGTACTTTCTACTTCTCACATGTTGAACACAAATACCTGTACTTTCTACTTCTCACATGTTGAACACAAATACCTGTACTTTCTACTTCTTACATTTTGAACACAAATACCTGTACTTTCTACTTCTTACATGTTGAACACAAATACCTGTACTTTCTACTTCTTACATGTTGAACACAAATACCTGTACTTTCTACTTCTCACATGTTGAACCCAAATACCTGTACTTTCTACTTCTTACATGTTGAACACAAATACCTGTACTTTCTACTTCTTACATGTTGAACCCAAATACCTGTACTTTCTACTTCTTACATGTTGAACACTAATACCTATACTTTCTACTTCTTACATGTTGAACCCAAATACCTGTACTTTCTACTTCTTACATGTTGAACCCAAATACCTGTACTTTCTACTTCTTACATGTTGAACTCAAATACCTGTACTTTCTACTTCTTACATGTTGAACTCAAATACCTGTACTTTCTACTTCTTACATGTTGAACTCAAATACCTGTACTTTCTACTTCTTACATGTTGAACCCAAATACCTGTACTTTCTACTTCTTACATGTTGAACCCAAATACCTGTACTTTCTACTTCTTACATTTTGAACACAAATACCTGTACTTTCTACTTCTCACATGTTGAACTCAAATACCTGTACTTTCTACTTCTTACATGTTGAACCCAAATACCTGTACTTTCTACTTCTTAAATGTTGAATACAAATACCTGTACTTTCTACTTCTCACATGTTGAACACAAATACCTGTACTTTCTACTTCTTACATGTTGAACTCAAATACCTGTACTTTCTACTTCTACATGTTGAACACAAATACCTGTACTTCTACTTCTTACATGTTGAACACAAATACCTGTACTTTCTACTTCTTACATGTTGAACACAAATACCTGTACTTTCTACTTCTTACATGTTGAACTCAAATACCTGTACTTTCTACTTCTTACATGTTGAACACAATACCTGTACTTTCTACTTCTTACATGTTGAACTCAAATACCTGTACTTTCTACTTCTCACATGTTGAACACAAATACCTGTACTTTCTATTTCTTACATGTTGAACACAAATACCTGTACTTTCTACTTCTTACATGTTGAACTCAAATACCTGTACTTTCTATTTCTTACATGTTGAACACAAATACCAGTACTTTCTACTTCTTACATGTTGAACTCAAATACCTGTACTTTCTACTTCTTACATGTTGAACCCAAATACCTGTACTTTCTACTTCTTACATGTTGAACCCAAATACCTGTACTTTCTACTTCTTACATGTTGAACTCAAATACCTGTACTTTCTACTTCTTACATGTTGAACTCAAATACCTGTACTTTCTACTTCTTACATGTTGAACACAAATACCTGTACTTTCTACTTCTTACATGTTGAACTCAAATACCTGTACTTTCTACTTCTTACATGTTGAACTCAAATACCTGTACTTTCTACTTCTTACATGTTGAACCCAAATACCTGTACTTTCTACTTCTTACATGTTGAACCCAAATACCTGTACTTTCTACTTCTTACATGTTGAACACTAATACCTATACTTTCTACTTCTTACATGTTGAACACAAATACCTGTACTTTCTACTTCTTACATGTTGAACTCAAATACCTGTACTTTCTATTTCTTACATGTTGAACACAAATACCTGTACTTTCTACTTCTTACATGTTGAACTCAAATACCTGTACTTTCTACTTCTTACATGTTGAACCCAAATACCTGTACTTTCTACTTCTTACATGTTGAACCCAAATACCTGTACTTTCTACTTCTTACATGTTGAACCCAAATACCTGTACTTTCTACTTCTTACATGTTGAACACAAATACCTGTACTTTCTACTTCTTACATGTTGAACTCAAATACCTGTACTTTCTACTTCTTACATGTTGAACTCAAATACCTGTACTTTCTACTTCTCACATGTTGAACACAAATACCTGTACTTTCTACTTCTTACATGTTGAACTCAAATACCTGTACTTTCTACTTCTCACATGTTGAACACAAATACCTGTACTTTCTACTTCTTACATGTTGAACTCAAATACCTGTACTTTCTACTTCTTACATGTTGAACTCAAATACCTGTACTTTCTACTTCTCACATGTTGAACACAAATACCTGTACTTTCTACTTCTTACATGTTGAACACAAATACCTGTACTTTCTACTTCTCACATGTTGAACACAAATACCTGTACTTTCTACTTCTTACATGTTGAACCCAAATACCTGTACTTTCTACTTCTTACATGTTGAACTCAAATACCTGAACTTTCTACTTCTTACATGTTGAACTCAAATACCTGTACTTTCTACTTCTTACATGTTGAACTCAAATACCTGTACTTTCTACTTCTTACATGTTGAACTCAAATACCTGTACTTTCTACTTCTCACATTTTCCAAACAGCTGGTTCCTTTAGTCTGAATGTGTGTTTGATGCGTGATCATTATTCTTTAGAGTCATTGCGTGCCTATTGATTTGAACACGATGCGTGTATCCATCATTTCCTGGTCTTCTCTAAAGAAGAGGGACCAATGGAAACGTTGTCATGTTGCCGTTGTTCAGCATGGAAACATTCATTAGCTAAAAATGACATTATTGTTCTATTAATATAAAGGGAGGTCAGGTACTCTTTAAAGCAGCTGATAGTTATGGGTACTTTTTACTGAAGGACTTCAAAGCCTCTTTACTTTGACTTGAGTAAAGAAGTTTAGTCAGTACTTCTACTTTCACCAGAGTATTTTTAAACACGAGTATCTGTACTTCTACTTGAGTAAAGGATGTGTGTACTTTTGTCATCTCTGGGCACTTTGAATAAATCCCTCATCACATATCGTATGTTAGACGACTGCACTCTAAAACATTTTAGCAGTGTTATAAATGCAGCCCAGTGAAGCTGTTCAATTCCTCAGGGTGACGGCCAATCGTAGTCCTCCGTGTTTCTATAGCAGCAGCAGTAGAGATGTTTCAGTGATGTCAAGGATAAACAGCTAATCTGATTCTCTCTGAAACACAGTAAGGACTTCTTCCAGCACTAACAGAGTGCAGGGATGTGGTATTTATGTGTTTGACCCTGAAGGCAGCATCATTTTGTATTATTGCAGAAAATAATTTCTGTGTCAAACAAACGTTTATGATTCTTACACGATTCAGGATAATCTCCACATATTAACACCACATTATGATTTCTGAAGTAAAAAGCTTACGTTAGGCTATAAAGCAGTGTTTCTCAAACTTTGTCATACCAAGGACCACTTAACCAATAAAAAAACTATCGCGGACCACCTAACTCCACAAATATCCAAAATCACATAGTTTTTCTAGAACAGATTACAAATCGCCTGAAAATGGTACAAACAAGTGGCAACATGTGTGATGAAGGTGTTGCGCTGGGCTATATCATGGAATTGAAAGTGAAATTGTCTCGCTCCATTGCGGAGATATTCCCGTGAGAGTGTGGAAAACTTAAATACATTTATTTATTTCAAATGTGAAATTTTACCAATATACTCACAGACCACTAGGGGGCGCTCACGGACCACCAGTGGTCCGCGGACCACACTTTGAGAGGCACTGCTATAAAGGAACTACAGCACGGTCACATGACTTCACGTCACCACCGCTAAACTAAAGGTGGCTAATGTTGGGCTATAAAGGAACTACAGCACGGTCACATGACTTCACGTCACCACCGCTAAGCTAAAGGTGGCTAATGTTGGGCTATAAAGGAACTACAGCACGGTCACATGACTTCACGTCACCACCGCTAAGCTAAAGGTGGCTAATGTTGGGCTATAAAGGAACTACAGCACGGTCACATGACTTCACGTCACCACCGCTAAGCTAAAGGCGGCTAATGTTGGGCTATAAAGGAACTACAGCACGGTCACATGACTTCACGTCACCACCGCTAAGCTAAAGGTGGCTAATGTCGGGCTATAAAGGAACTACAGCACGGTCACATGACTTCACATCACCACCGCTAAGCTAAAGGTGGCTAATGTTGGGCTATAAAGGAACTACAGCATGGTCACATGACTTCACGTCACCACCACTAAGCTAAAGGTGGCTAATGCTGGGCTATAAAGGAACTACAGCACGGTCACATGACTTCACGTCACCACCGCTAAGCTAAAGGAGGCTAATGTTGGGCTATAAAGGAACTACAGCATGGTCACATGACTTCACGTCACCACCACTAAGCTAAAGGCGGCTAATGTTGGGCTATAAAAGAACTACAGCACGGTCACATGACTTCACGTCACCACCGCTAAGCTAAAGGTGGCTAATGTTGGGCTATAAAGGAACTACAGCATGGTCACGTGACTTCACGTCACCACCGCTAAGCTAAAGGCGGCTAATGTTGGGCTATAAAGGAACTACAGCACGGTCACATGACTTCACGTCACCACCACTAAGCTAAAGGCGGCTAATGTTGGGCTATAAAAGAACTACAGCACGGTCACATGACTTCACGTCACCACCGCTAAGCTAAAGGTGGCTAATGTTGGGCTATAAAGGAACTACAGCACGGTCACATGACTTCACGTCACCACCGCTAAGCTAAAGGTGGCTAATGTTAGGCGTGAGGAGGTTTAGTCGTCTCATTTTGTCTCTCCTTACCTGCTGCACCTCAGTACTCCCAGCATAATCTCATCTCCAATCAAGCCAGTATTTGAGCCTCTCATGGTCACACACTCACTCCAGATTGTTCTTCACTTTTCATGCCGTTATTAAACCCTCCAGCCTTCTGTCTCTGACCTGCGATCTGCTTCCCTGTCTCCTGCCTTTCTACAGCTTTGGTGTTTTGGCATCAAATCATAAAATGGTGTCCCGATCCTCCTTCAAACACTTCCCGTTACACATTAAGACACTTCATTAAATTCACCAGTGGGGTATTTACTGACATATTGTATGTCCTAGAAGGCTCAAGTGATAAAATGCTTACTCCTTTTCAGGTTTAACGTCTCATTCCTGCTTCTCTCTATGGTCAACAAACAAAGTTGTAGAATATTTGAGAAGGACTAGATCTCCACTGCCTGTAGCCTCAATAAAGCACAATGCCAAACACCCTCAATGTCTTTAAAGTCCAAAGAAAGGCCTTTTAAGTATCTTTGAGCATTAGGAAAAGCGGATGCAAATCCAATGAATTATTATTATTATTATTATTATTATTATTATTATTAATAATACTGTTTATGCCAGTTGTCAGCTGCACCTGTATCTCTGCATGTTTATGTGCTTTCTCACTGTCTCACCTACTGCAGTCTGACTCTTTTTCCTCAGTCTTTCTATGTTAGCCTTCAATGTGCTTGTCATTTTAAATTGTGTGTTATATTCCATACGTCAGACACATGCACTGCATTCAGATCCCTTCCCCCCGGGGGGCTGATTGCATTTCTTCCTCTTCAATCCCTGCGTTTGGATCCAGTCAGCGGGACCTGTGGCACCAATTACATTAGCAGCACCATCTGTACCTTAATGGTTTTCATCTCAGTGATGATTATGTTCCTGGTTATGTTAATATGGTGGTCACACAGCCGCCTCTAATTCAGAGAAGTTCACTTTCCGTTCTCTGGGAGTTGCCAAAAGGTGTGCTGGGAAATCAGGCTAATTGTTTGCTAATGTTGCACGATGTAAACAAGTCTACAGCCATGAGAGCTCAATCCTGACGATGCTAGCATGCTAATGTTTAGCTGCAATGTTTACCTTCATCACGGGTCGTGTTGGCTTCAAGATGTCTGGTTAGGAATCTAATAATCATCAGTGGTGGATCTTAACAAAGTACATTCACGCAAGTATTGTACTTCAGTAAATGTACTAAACTTTGAGGTACTTGTCTAATACCTTTATCTGAGTATTGTTTATGCCACTCCACTAGATGTGTTTACTCCTTTACTCCACTGTATTTGACAGCTTAAGTTACTTTTTACTTTTTTAGATTTATAAATTAAGTATGACATATAAGGCCCCGGCCACACGAGGACGAAAATGATCGTTTGCGTTACTGTTTAGTGTCATATAGACCGTTCGGCCACACGAGGACGACCGAATACGGCACTAAACGACTGCGTAAACGATAACGGGTCCCAAGGTGGATAGACCGGCATACGCAACGCTCTGGGGGGTCCAACGGCTCCGTGTGTACGCCCTATACGATCATGTTCTGATAATGATGAGGCAATAGCCCCGCCTCTCCCCACCTCTGCTGCTCACCCCCGCGTCAAAGTAAACTGCACACTGAATTCAGATTATTTATCTTTCTCTCGATATGGACCTAAACGCGAGTGAAGTCTAATCTGACAGGACGGAGACACCTCTCAAACTACCTAAACTAGTTATAAATATGTTTATTTTTACTGTCGGCCGGGTCACTCATTACTGGATCAGCTGCTGCATGAGACAGACACTGGCGCTGTCCGAAGAGAGGGAGGAAAAAGAGAGGCTCCGTGTATTTTATTATCATATTATATAGATTCGTTATTCATTTGTTTTAAAGCTCAATAAATAACAAAGAAGACCTTTGACCGGCACTTTTATAATTTTGTCGGAAGGTTTAAACTTTAATTCACGTTGACTGGCGAAAAACTCTGCCCGGTTCCCTCGGCCCCCACCGCGGAGAATAAACAGAAGGGCAACCATGACAACCATGCTTCTTCGCTGCTTTTGTGGAGGAAGTTACAGCGCCACGTACAGGCTCCTGCATGTACTGCAGCTTCTCCAGCGGTTGGAGCTAAACGGAGCGGTCTCGTGTGGACAGACACTATCCGGATGACTATCGCGTGTGGACGGAAGCTTTTTTGCGATTGCGTTAATCCTATGCGTTTAGCCGTTTTCGTCCTCGTGTGGCCGGGGCCTAATTATAAGTTAAATTATCCAACAGCTGTATTTAAAGCAATTACTGTTACTTTAACCTGCTAGCATATCAATAATCATAATCTGTTAATTAATGATATGGAATTCTGAAATGGGCCGTTGTGCAAAACACATACTTTTACTTTTGGTACTTTAAGTTTATTTAGTTGCCAATACCTTTATGCATTTACTTAGTTAAGATTTTGAGACCAGTACACTTCCTTGAAACAGTACTTCTTTCACCACTGCATATCCTAAAGTAAGACATAAAGAACATTTGCCCTCATCAACAAGTATAATTCAAATGACATGTATTTAATACATTACAGCTTTTATCCAAAGCGACTCACATACTCAATACTGTGGACGATCCCCACAGGAGCACTTTGGGGTGAAGTGTCTCAGGGACACGACGACATGCCGACTGCAGTGGGGTTTGAACCTGTGACCTCCAGATCCCAACACCAATGCACTAGCCCACTGCGCCACACGCCTCCCTAATACCCTGCTTTATATTTTGTTGTAAATTGGTATGTCAACATGCTGAATCGACGTCTGCTGGCGAAGAGCCTCAAGATAGATTTTTGCATCGTTGTTGACAAAGTGTAAAACAGCCGTGGATTCTTTAAACGTCCAATAATCCATCTGACCTTTGTTTGCCTTTACACCAGACAGTAATCAGAGGCAAGTATCCTTACAAAACCTAGAAAGGTCGTAGCTGGGACTGAAATCTGTGGTGGAAACTGAGCTGAAGACATCAGAGTGTATCCTTTGGGAATACTGAATGTAGAGACAAGATTGAATGGGAGTCATTTGAGTTCTGAACGGACACATAGGGCCTTCCTCTGAAGCTGAAATGCATCTTTTCATGAATGTATTTAGCACAATGAATGCATGGTATGTAAGTGAAACACAAGGCATGGCTTCACCCTAAGAAAGCTTCAATCTGGATTCAGATGTGTGATTTAATGTCTCCTGCACATCGACCTGCTCAGAGCTGCAGTGACGTGCAGTTGTGTTTATTGGCTTGTGTAATGCTCTACAGAAGCAATTAGCAGTTGGCTCTGTGATGAGGCAGCAGCTTGAAGTGGAAGCAAAAGAGCTGAGGATGATGAAGCATGTGAATGTGCACACACAGCCTCTCAGATGTGTGTGTGTGTGTGTGTGTGTGTGTGTGTGTGTGTGTGTGTGTGTGTGTGTGTGTGTGTGTGTGTGTGTGTGTGTGTGTGTGTGTGTGTGTGTGTGTGTGTGTGTGTGTGTGTGTGTGTTCTACATCTATTCCCTCACTCTGAGTTCAACAGGATTAAAGATGCATGAGATTATCCTGTGTCCAGCAGGGAGGGATGAGAGCGATGGTGTCCAGCGCTGACCTCAGAGTGATCGCCGGACCCTGACCTTTGCAGAGGGCTTCTGTATTTAACATCGTACGGGATAACTTAATTAGCAGCGTTGGTGAGCTGCCAAACAACCAGAGCGTCTGTCTGACCGCTGCCTCTGTCCTCTGTCCAGATAGCTGGGGTTGGTGCACTGTTTGGTGTCTCAGACACATTCAGTCATTACAATCCCGTAGAAGCAATTACGCTGATAAGACGTCATTGTTTTGAGATCAGATTCCTCTTTTCTTTACTGAATATCAGAATAAATCATGTCATGAACCTCCATTCCGACGGATAATGGTAACAAATGAAAAGCCAGAAGATAACCAACGCCAAGGATGTCATGTTTCCAGAAATGAGTGGAAATGTTTAGCATGGGCCGATCAAAGGGCAGATACCAAACTAAATTTCTCTAACGTTATCATAGAGAGATCATCTAAAGTAGGTAAAAGGGTTATGGCAACATGTAAAACAAATTGGGGAGATTTAACCAGAAGTAGAAAACAAATAAGGTCTGAGAGAATTCTGAGTAAAAAAACTGAATAATCTGGCATTTTTCTAGTAATCTGAGATTGAATATAACAATTATATAAATTAGGGCTGTCAGTCGATTAAAATAGTTAATTGCGATGAATTGCAAATTAATCGCACATTTTGATCTGTTCTAAATGTACCTTAGAGGAATATTTTTCAAGTTTGTAATACTCTTATCAACATATGAGTGGACAAATATGCTTTATGCTAATGTTTATTATCATTTGAACAATGACAAATATTCTCATGAATATTAAACACAACAACCTGTGTGTGTGTGTGTGTGTGTGTGTGTGTGTGTGTGTGTGTGTGTGTGTGTGTGTGTGTGTGTGTGTGTGTGTGTGTGTGTGTGTGCGCGTGTGTGTGTGTGTGTGTGTGTGTGTGTGTGTGTGTGTGTGTGTGTGTGTGTGTGTGTGTGTGTGTGTGTGTGTGTGTGTGTGTGTGTGTGTGTGTGTGTGTGTGTGTGTGTGTGTGTGTGTGTGTGTGTGTGTGTGTGTGTGTGTGTGTGTGTGTGTGTGTGCTGACTTCTCGTACAATGTCCCACTGTCTGGCTTCCTGCATAAAGTCAAGTGCTCGGCGCAGTTGTGACGAAATGTCGCTCCTCTGTTTTCATTTAAACAGATCCTTATATCCGTTAGCGCAGCTAGCTAGCACCAGATGCTAACAACAACAATGCACGTAAGGTCTCTCTCTCGCTCGCTCGGGCCACACATACACACACCCTCCCGGTCCTCCCGATGGCCAGTCGGTGCCTGCCGGTGAGCGTGGAAGTGTGGTCTGCCACAAGCGGGCGGCAGGAGCGGGGCTGTCAGCATCAGCTTGTAGATGGTATTTTAAACTCGATGCGCTCTGAAACTACGGGGCGGCCGAGGACAAAAAATACACATGCGTTAATCGCGTTAAAATAATTAGTGGCGTTAAACAATTTTTGCGTTAACGCGTTATTAACGCGTTAACTTGACAGCCCTAATATAAATATATATATTTCCTTTTTTTTATTTTTCCCCTTTTTTTCCAATTTTTTCCCTTTTTTTCCTCTTTTTTCCCTTTTTCTCTTTTTTTCTCTTTTTTTTCCTCTAATTACAAATTTCTTCGACTTTTCTTTTCAGAACAAAAAACCCCTACTTTGGTCAGTTCTCCATTTCTTCTCTGATGTGGCCCTAAACCTTGTGGTCTGTACTAAAGAACTGTGTCCCACTATTTCTTAATGCTTTTTATGTTTTTCATTCTTGCACTGAATTGCCTTGTGTTGAAAGCTGGTAGTATAAAGTATAAATTAACTTGCCTTTGCAGAGGTCTATAATATCAATTGGAGCGATTTGAATATGATGATTTCCTTCAAGCCATACTTGATTGGGAACGTCATCTGATAGAAAATAGAAGCTCCTCTGTTTGTATAAATAAGGCCTCAGTCATTCAAAAGACTTAGGAAGTATAATAACAATAATAATATAGTTTGATTCCTTTGATTTTATCAAAGTTTTTTCTCATGATGTTTCACTGTAAAATAATTGGTCTTATCTTTATTTTTTTCTCTTATTTTAGCATTAACGTTTCATCTTATTACGACGTCTGAGCCATGCAGATAAACTCAATTATCCAAAGACAGAAAGCAAGTTGTAGAATGAAAAGTGTCCAACACTCCAGGGTTAAGTTATCCTACTACTAAAGCCTGGCTCTGCATGTTATGACGTGTCAACTTCAGAGGCTTTAAAAAGATTTAGGAGAACAATAAAACGGTGATTTTCCAAACAAACAACCAGATTTAATGTAAAAAGTATTCTTGTGTCCCGGGATCATTTGATAATAAATAAGAGTCCTCCTCTCTGAACGCCCAGAGGAAGAATGATGCCTCCTGTGATCGTGGCGATTCAGAGCGCGTCTCATCCATCATGTAAGCAGAGCTCTCTATTACAGGTTGCTCTGAATGAGAGGGAAGCTGTGGAGCTCTAAAGGTCAGTGATTGAATACTGCCTTCATGCACAAAGTAACCTGATTTCCTCTCATCGTCGCGCAGTAACTCCCAGCCTCTCTCCGGTTGCTAAATAACCGTGCAGACTTAGTATGCCGCAGAACTGTTGCATTAATCTTTCCCTGGAATTGGTGGGATTACTCTCTGTCAATTTACAGCGTGGAATTGGGTTTGCTGTTGGAAGCATTGCGACAGAGCCTGCTGCAGCTTATTGGATCCATCCCAGCGTGCAGAACCTCCTCTGTGTTGGGAGGATCAGTACCAGTGGACCAGCTGGTGGGAGGAGGACAGTAATGACCGTTCTGTGGCTCTGAGCACCTGGACATTGGTTTGGACCAAAGTCTCTCTAATTCACTCTGGAGAAATGTCTCCGGGACGTCCTGATGGCGTCTCATTCTGCCGGGTCCATCTCCAGAAGCAGGAAATACTGTCTCTCTTAGATCCAAAAACTCATGATCTTGCCAAGTATGTGTAATATATAAGAATATATCTTTACACTTGATATAAAAACGTAATAAGTAACACCGCAGTGAGACTCTTGTTTTTGGACAATGCATCATAAGTATCTTAAATGAAAGACTCTTGAAAACATCTTATTTTGAGTTTTATCCCGGTGGAAACGTTTTTATTTTTCATTTTTATTGGAAATTCACCAACTTACATCAGAAAACAGAAAACTTTAGAGCATTTCTGGCTTATTTTGCAATCCAACATGAACTGATCCTGGTAAACTATAGTTCAAATATGGGTATAGGTTTTGCCAGCTAAGTAGAAGATCTGATTTATCTAAATACCCCATCTTAGTTCAAGAACATTTGTGAAAACACATTATTTTCAACACTGATTATGACCGTCCTGTGTCCTCTGAACACCTGGCCATTGGTTTGTACCAAAGTCTCTCTAATTATCTCCGGGACGTCCTGATAGCGTCTCATCCTGCGGGTCCATCTCCAGGAGCAGGAAATACTGTCTCAGCACAGCGAGGCCATCTCGGCTTTCCGGCAGAAGGTGTGAGTGTGAAAGTGGAGATCGAGGCCTTGAGGCTTTGTCATGGATTTCCTCCTTTAATGGCTGTGACTGATGATACTTTAAGTGCTTTAGCTTGCTTCGTCTCTGAGCTAACGCTGATGTGAGCAGCAGATTCAATGATCTTCAGGAGAACGGATCATTAGAGGGCGAGGTGTGTGAGGCCTTTCATGTTCTCTCTGTAGTCAATACCCCCCAATCTTTGTGTTATTTATGAGTCAACATCAGCTCAGAGCGCTTCAGCAGTGATGGTCAACATACAACACGTCCTTGTTCCAAATCGTCAGGTCGTATCTAAGTCCTAAGGCTTTGAAGCCAATCCTCGTAATGGCCAAACTGTAGAGTTACGGCTTCCAGGTTAATCACATGATGACAAAAATACTTTTTCCCCATTGACTTACATTGGGAAACAGACATCTGTACGTCAGTGTTTCATTTTTTCAACTCAACCTCCCCTGGTCGTATCAGGAGAGACTTGTACAACGTTGGAGATAAAATGACTCTGGAACAAAACTTTTTAGACCTAATAACTTAAATAAGGGCTTTCAACTTTATGTACTGGGATTATTATTTTTTTAATTGACCTATTTACAATTGTCTGTTTCACAATGACAATAAATTCACGTATTATCACGTGACTGACACGATAGTTGAAATTCCACTTGGCCACTGGGGCGTGGTCAAAGGGTGTGAGCTGCTTGGTTTTAGCAATAGTCCCTGTAAGTAAAGATCATTTTACAATCAGATCAACAAGTCTTTCTATTTCTAAACTAGACACGTATAATACAAATTGTTGGTTTGATAACTTTTTGTTGGAGGTTTTGATAACTGGCTGTTGGTGGGTTTGATCACCCATTCCAAAAGCCCATCTATTGTGGCGGACCCTCCACACGAACGCGCAAACAGAGATGAAGTGTGTAGGGGTTGGATTGGATGTGGGCCTTCGTTTCAGATGGGACGATTGGATTGGTCTTTACTTGGTTTGTTTAACCCTAAAATCCACTCATCGTCAGTACTTCTACTTTTACTCAAGTTCTGAGTACTTCTACTTTTACTCAAGTACAATATCTGAGTACTTCCACTTCGTAGTACTTCTCCCACCAGATATTCTTTCTATCAGTTGCGTTCTGCATTGTTAAAGTCTTGTGTTCTTCAGCTTTAAGCAGCATCTGATATCCTGCGTTTCACTTCCTGTTGCTGCTGCGGTCTCATTCCTCTCTTGAACCACAGCATCGCTCCGTCAGTCTCTGGATGATCCAGTTTAGCGGAGCAGCTTTCAAAGCGTTATCTGTCACTCTGAAAGAGGATAATTAGCATGCGGCGCACACACAGCTCCTCTGAATGAGGACTGAAGGGACGCTTTGACAAAGGGACACTCAGAAACTCTGCGGCAACATCAGAGGTCTTTGATAACAGCTGGTGGGGGGCTCAGATCCACCAGGGAACCAGCTGGGGGTCCTGCAGAATAAAGACCATCCATACAGGTTTTTTATTTGCATTTTAAGAAAATATTTACAAAGCATACATAACAAAATAAACTCATCTAGGCACACAGATTAACTACATAACAGATGACATGTACGAAAACAAATAATAGTAATAACAATATTACAAATAAAACAATGGATACATTGTTAATACTCAGGTATACATTAATTATATTAATTATATTGTTCTATATTGGACCCATTAGTCCCACCTTTCCTCAAAGATATGCATTTGGTTTCTTGTTTTCTTACGTTACGGCCCGCCCCCTACTAGTAGTGTCTCGTGGGGAGATCCGTAACTTAAAAGAAAACACACAAAACATCCAGCACTTGATGGCAATCATTTATTTAGAAGCACAGCCGTTGCTCACATGGGCCAACCGGCAAACGAACGAGGTCTGGAGGACTGGCAAAAACAAACACAAAGAAGAAGGGGGCCTGGGCCAGCCACACCACGGGCCGTAGGACCCAGAGCGTCCCTCCCCTACCCAGAGATATAACAAAAAACGACGGGTAAAATAAAGCCGCGAAAAACTATACTACCAGGTCCTCCAGAGTACACATATTAACACAATAACAAAAGGGGTCGACAGAACCGAATCAGCAGAGAGATTGTCCACAGAGTCTTCCGGCATAGGGATAGGCGGCCTCCTTCTCCTGCGGTTTCTCCTTATAACGGGTGAAGTGGAATTGGGAACACCTGCGGAGAGGCGGAGCCAGGGGCAGACCAGGTGCACCTGTGCAGCAGGGAGACAGAGAAGACAACACGGAGGGGAGCACGTAACAACACATCATTACATAGATTCAAGTTATTCCATTGTGAGTTTACTAAGTTATTATCGTTTAGCCAAGTCCTTGTCATTTGTTTGATGATCACTATTCTAATTACCAGAAATAGATAGGAATCTTTTGTTTGTATTTCCCCAGTAATCGGGATGGTGGGTTTTTGTTGAGAGAAATGCCAAATGCCATCCATACAGCTTACGTCCAAATGGGCTCACAGATAGAGACGGGATAACCTCAGAGTCAACACTGCTGGTTTTAAATCAACACATGAGCAGGTGTCTGTGCTCTGGCAGAAGCAGCAAAGATAGAGCTTTGTCTCTCCACTCTAATCCATCAAACACTCCCTGCTTTCTGTCTTTCTCTCGTCTCGGGTTCATTTCAGTTGATTGCTCACCTGAAGACAAACATCTGGGAGCGTCAATAATCCCCTTCATCCTATTGCTGCACAACATTGTAGGTGATCAGAATTTCACCTTTTTCTAAAAATGTACCTTTTTTCTTAGAATTTCACTTTTTTTTAATCTAACTTTTTCTCAGAATTTCACTTTTTTCCATACAGCTAATCCCCTTCATCACTGCAGGGTATCCTGCAGTGATGGCGCATTTCCACTGCAGGGCCTCGCACGGCTTAGTACGTTATGGCTAGGCCTCGTTAGGCCTCGTTAGGCCTCGTTAGGCCTGGCTCACTTTATGCTGCGTTTCCATTACAGTTTAGTAGCTGGGGCAGTAACTATAGTAACGCAGTGTAGACGGAGCAGTGACGTCATCTTCAATGCGAAACACAAAACCAACATCAGCCGTTAGCTGTTAGCCCTCAGAGCTCACAGCTCCTCATATCTGTTCAGAAACTAGACACAAGTTAAACGAGTACAAACCACAGACTGCCTGTGTCATGGTGAATACAGTCGCTGGTTTGTTTATGTCTGTAGGCCGTTGTTGTGAGTGTGGACGTTTACAACTTTAGCTTAGCCGATCTCCATTCAGAAAAGCTTGTAGTAAACGCTGCCATGTCTCCTCAAGCTGCTGGATGTTCTCTAAACGCTGCATGTCAAGTTGCTGGAGATGTTTCTTCATGTGGAACATCTGGGTTTTTATATCTGCATCCTTCCTGAAGCTGTTTCTACTAATCTAAGAGGTTTAGACCGTTTGCACCGTATTATTCTTACATTTGTTATTAACATATATGAGTTGCTGCAGTTCACAGATCTGAGTCATTAGTCTCGGTGCAGGAACACTTCCAGCTCTGACTATAAGTACACACTTCTTAATTGCTGCACATAAAGCTCATTATCGCTGTGACGTCTGCATTTCTTTACAGCGCATTTACAAGAGTTTTGTCCCAGCTTGAGTTCCTCATTAATAATGCCTGTCAAATTGTTTTTAATTAAAAGTGGATGAGAGGTCTGTCGGTCTTTCACTTTAACTCAGCGGGCTGGAACAAGGAAGCCCTATAAATATTTGATGGTTTGTTTTCCGCTCGCAGCCTCCATGAGTCATTCCTCTTATTCTTCATGTGACTATGATAATCTGCAGGAGCAATGTTAAAGATAAGAGAGGCCCTATTTCTAGGCAGAGCTTAGACATTTTAAGAAAAATCCACGCTCCCCTATCTCTTCACGAAAAGCACTGAAGACACTTTATCTTTTTTGAAGTATTGCAGGAGTTCAAGTGGTGTAAAAAAGACCAGGAGGAAACGACCTGCTTTGGATTAGGACAGTCAAATTAAAGGTGCATTTTCATTAGTCATATTTAAGTTCACACACCTGCACAATGACGTGTTTTTAACATGGTGTTCTACAGGCGTCTACAGTCATGAAATCATATGTTACAAAACTGAAAATGAGTTTATGCAATATGGGCACGAAACGCCTTTCAAGCAACAATCAATCAACTCACCTAATGAGAAGATACATAGGCAGATTTTACCATGTTTTAACCATAGACAAGCCACACCCACTTCGAAGATAGACCACACCCCTTTGGTGTTAAGCCACACCCCTTCAACGCTAGAACACACCCTCCTAAGCAACACAACACACTTTTTACGCTAAGCCACACTCACGTATGAGCTAAACCACAACCACTCGAAGCTAAGCCACACCCACTTCAAAGCTAAGTCACAACCATGTAAGCTAAGCCACACCCACTTTGAAGCAATATCATGCCCTTTTGAAGGTAAGCCACACCCACTTTGAAGCAAGGGCATGCCCTTTTGAAGGTAAGCCACACCCACTTCAAAGCTAAGCCACACCCATTTGAAGCTAAGCCTCATCCACTTTGAAGCAAGGTCATGCCCTTTTGAAGGTAAGCCACACCCACTTTGAAGCAAGGTCATGCCCTTTTGAAGCTAAACCACACCCACTTCAAAGCCAGGCCACACCAATTTGAAGCTAAGCCACACCCACTTTGAAGCAAGGCCATGCCCCTTCGAAGCTAAGCCACGCCCACTTCGAAGCTAGTCTATATTGACTGATTGATAATGAAACTTGGTTTTCTTATTTTCACAAACCAATGTCTTGTTGGTTTTGACTCAAACTCTGGTGCGTTTCCAGGCAGAATTGATTGCAGTAGGAAATAGGATTCAGCAAGTGAAACGAGACACAAGATTATGGGCTTTCTGCATGGGTATTATTTAAGATGGACACAGGTAAACAAAGTTCAAATGAACCATTATCCATTCAGGTGATAGTAGGCGGACTTGATGTACGTTTGCACCTGTCGACCACCGTATTATTCTTACATATGTAAATGTTATTAACACACGAGTTGCTGCAGTTCACATATCTCAGTCATTAGTCTCTGTTATTAATCCAGGAAAACGTCCAGCTCGAAATATAAGTACACATTTATAAGCATGTAACTAAAGGTATTAAATCAAATTACATTCCTCAGGATTGTGAGAAACGGTATTTTGATCTCTGTCTGTACACAAGCTGAAAGATTGACAATAAAGTTGACTTTGACTAAATACTAAATACATGTAGTGGAGTAAAAGTACACAATTTACCTCTGAATTGTAGTGGAGGAGAAGTACACAGTGATTATATGTTTAAAAAACGATATTTTAATATTTGTAAAGACAGTCTTATAGAGTCTACACTGGAAACAATGCTGTCCCAAAAACAAGTTAAACAATAATGAAAACAAGGTGTTTTCACTTGAAATAAGTCCAACAATCTGCCAATAGAGCAAGTTGTGGTGTCTAGACATTTGTGTTAAGTTAATTTATTTAGTTCAGTCCTTTTGTCTTTTGCCTTGTCTTGTGATTTCCTGTTTTATTTTGTAGTAACCTTTCCCTCTCGTTTCAGAGCATTCCTGCCCTGGTGTGTTTTTCCCACCAGTGTGATTGTCAGCCCCTCCCTTAATTGTTGCCACCTGTGTCCCCTTACCTAGTGTGTATATATAGTCTGCGTCTCCCTTTGTCTTGTGTCAGTTCGTCTTGTCTCGTCAAGCCTGCCAGTCATTCCCTTGATCGTGTGAAGTATATTTTTGATAGTCCATGTAGATGTTTTTGTTTAGAGTTTTGATCCTCCAAGTGAGCGTTTTGTGTTTTGACATTAATTAAAAGACCTTGTTAATCCTGATCTGTTTCTGTTGTCGTGCGTTTGGGTTCTTAGCCTTGTGACATTCTTAACACAAGTGAACGTGAGCTTGGTGAGACTTCTTGAAGTAAGAAGGGATATTTAGATAAATCACATCTTGTAATTATCTGGAGAACTCATTTTGAACTGTATTTCACCAGAACCAGGAGATGTTGTGTTTCAATATATTCTGCAAACGCTCAAAGGTTTCTGTGTTCTGATGTTAGTTGGTGATTTTCTAATAAATATGTAAAAAAAGACGTGTTTCCTCTGAGATACGACTCAAAGTAAGACGTTTTGACTGAACAAGATGATGCTTTGTCTAAAAACAAGACCTGATATCTCTCCTCAGTGTCACTCCTGAAGTTATCATGTCTCAGGAGTAGAGACATATTCTGACTAGATATCAGACACATATACTGGGCAAGATTTAGAGTTGTTGTAGTGTGGTAGAGTTGATGAAATAATGAACTGCAGGGATCAGACTTATCCAGGTGACCTTTCTGCTCCGTGTCATGTATCGGTGAAAGAGCATTACATTGGGACATGTTCGTACTGAGGGAAACGGGTATATGATCTTTCTAAAGGGAACGTTTTCCTCCTGGATCGATACAGGAAGCAGAGCTGCAGGCAGAACATCCTCTCTGTTTCTCAGAGAGAGGAAACATTACATTGCTGTGGCATACCGTGGGGCTTTAGACAGGCCTTCAGTGAACACATTGAAGAGCACATTCAGTACACTCACTTTACACGCCTCTGTTCCAGCCAACGCAGCCGTGCCAATCAGTCTCTCAACAATCACAACAGCTGGTCAACAACAACAACAGCTGATCAACAACCACAACAGCTGATCAACAATCACAACAGCTGATCAACAATCACAACAGCTGGTCAACAATCACAACAGCTGATCAACAATCACAACAGCTGATCAACAATCACAACAGCTGGTCAACAATCACAACAGCTGGTCAACAATCACAACAGCTGGTCAACAATCACAACAGCTGATCAACAATCACAACAGCTGATCAACAATCACAACAGCTGGTCAACAATCACAACAGCTGATCAACAACCACAACAGCTGATCAACAATCACAACAGCTGGTCAACAATCACAACAGCTGGTCAACAACCACAACAACTGATCAACAATCACAACAGCTGATCAACAATCACAACAGCTGATCAACAATCACAACAGCTGATCAACAATCACAACAGCTGGTCAACAACCACAACAGCTGGTCAACAATCACAACAGCTGATCAACAATCACAACAGCTGATCAACAACCACAACAGCTGATCAACAATCACAACAGCTGATCAACAATCACAACAGCTGGTCAACAATCACAACAGCTGGTCAACAATCACAACAGCTGATCAACAATCACAACAGCTGATCAACAATCACAACAGCTGATCAACAATCACAACAGCTGATCAACAATCACAACAGTTGATCAACAATCACAACAGCTGGTCAACAATCACAACAGCTGATCAACAATCAGAACAGCTGATCAACAATCACAACAGCTGATCAACAATACAACAGCTGGTCAACAATCACAACAGCTGATCAACAATACAACAGTTGATCAACAATCACAACAGCTGGTCAACAATCACAACAGCTGATCAACAATCACAACAGCTGATCAACAATCAGAACAGCTGATCAACAATCACAACAGCTGATCAACAATCACAACAGCTGATCAACAATCACAACAGCTGATCAACAATCACAACAGCTGATCAACAATCACAACAGCTGGTCAACAATCACAACAGCTGATCAACAATCACAACAGCTGATCAACAATACAACAGCTGATCAACAATCACAACAGCTGATCAACAATCACAACAGCTGGTCAACAATCACAACAGCTGATCAACAATCACAACAGCTGATCAACAATACAACAGCTGGTCAACAACCACAACAGTTGATCAACAATCACAACAGCTGGTCAACAATCACAACAGCTGATCAACAATCACAACAGCTGATCAACAATCACAACAGCTGATCAACAACCACAACAGCTGATCAACAATCACAACAGCTGATCAACAATCACAACAGTTGATCAACAACCACAACAGCTGATCAACAATCACAACAGCTGATCAACAATCACAACAGTTGATCAACAATCACAACAGCTGATCAACAACCACAACAGCTGGTCAACAATCACAACAGCTGATCAACAATCACAACAGCTGATCAACAATACAACAGCTGATCAACAACCACAACAGCTGGTCAACAATCACAACAGCTGGTCAACAACCACAACAGCTGGTCAACAATCACAACAGCTGGTCAACAACCACAACAGCTGATCAACAACCACAACAGCTGATCAACAACCACAACAGCTGGTCAACAATCACAACAGCTGGTCAACAATCACAACAGCTGATCAACAATCACAACAGCTGGTCAACAATCACAACAGCTGATCAACAATCACAACAGCTGATCAACAATCACAACAGCTGATCAACAATCACAACAGCTGATCAACAATCACAACAGCTGATCAACAACCACAACAGCTGGTCAACAATCACAACAGCTGGTCAACAACCACAACAGCTGATCAACAACCACAACAGCTGATCAACAACCACAACAGCTGGTCAACAATCACAACAGCTGGTCAACAATCACAACAGCTGATCAACAATCACAACAGCTGATCAACAACCACAACAGCTGATCAACAATCACAACAGCTGATCAACAATCACAACAGCTGATCAACAACCACAACAGCTGATCAACAATCACAACAGCTGATCAACAATCACAACAGCTGATCAACAATCACAACAGCTGATCAACAATCACAACAGCTGGTCAACAATCACAACAGCTGATCAACAACCACAACAGCTGATCAACAATCACAACAGCTGATCAACAATCACAACAGCTGATCAACAATCACAACAGCTGGTCAACAATCACAACAGCTGATCAACAACCACAACAGCTGATCAACAACCACAACAGTCAGCTAGATAAGGGTTCAATGTGAATAGTAACGTGCTCACCCGTCACTTGTGAATAAAGTCAATGCTACGAAGGAAGTTTAGCTCAGGACACGCTGCTAGGCCCAGGGGGCGTACTGTCATTGAACATCAACGTCTGATTGGCTGATGAATCAGCGCTTTGTGTTGGTGCACGACGGGAACCTGATGCAGAGTTTTGTAAAACATCCCAGAATCCAATGGAAGAATGGAGGATGATTTCAGTCTTTCCAAGGTCAGATATTTGAGCCTCTTTTCCAGATTCCTCCCATAGCATACATCCTGCTGCAGAAACACCCGGGGAATCATCCTGCATTTTACCCGAGTGTATCAATTATCAGCTGAATTGAATTTAGTCGTATCGCCTGCTTCATATTTCAGATTACGTGCATGTTTTTTTAATAAAGCCAGCAGCAGTTCACCAGGTGGGAATCCTGATATTACTCATACGGTCTATAATTATGTCTTACTCGCGCCTAATATTCCTTCTATTGCCTCGACTTCAGGGACAGAGGAGTCGGATAAACATAATTATTATTATTAACATAAACTACCTGTAAATATATTATTAACCTCTCGTTTGGGACTGTATTGTTTTGAAGAAGTGCGTTAGAGTTTTACTCATTTTAATCTTCTCTGGAGGGAGAAATAATGTCATTGGTTGCTTTAAATCTCCGTGGGCCAACACAACTTTCTAATTTATATTTAACTTGGTGAAAAAGCCAAGCATTACCTGCTTAAACTGCTTTTTAAAGGACTACTTCAACCACCAAAATTAACCATTTAGATATAATAACTTACCTATCTTACTTAAAGAGGTTAGCAGGTGAGAGTTTGTAAAGGATGCTTTAATATAATCTTTGTTGTTAACCGGACCCGTCTACTTTAATATATCTAGACTTTTCTCCTTTTTTTATTGTTCTTACACCAGTGGTGACCGTTCAAATCAAATCAAATCAAATTAAAGGACTAAAGGACTAATACAATCCTGACGGGATCAAATACATCAGTAAATCCCCCTGTAAAAGTGCTGTAGTTCCTTTAGAGCCCAACATTAGCCTCTTTTAGCTTAGCGGTGGTGACGTGAAGTCATGTGACCGTGCTGTAGTTCCTTTATAGCCCAACATTAGCCTCCTTTAGCTTAGCGGTGGTGACGTGAAGTCATGTGACCGTGCTGTAGTTCCTTTATAGCCCAACATTAGCCGCCTTTAGCTTAGCAGTGGTGATGTGAAGTCATGTGACCGTGCTGTAGTTCCTTTATAGCCCAGCATTAGCCTCCTTTAGCTTAGCGGTGGTGACGTGAAGTCATGTGACCGTGCTGTAGTTCCTTTATAGCCCAGCATTAGCCACCTTTAGCTTAGCGGTGGTGACGTGAAGTCATGTGACCGTGCTGTAGTTCCTTTATAGCCCAACATTAGCCGCCTTTAGCTTAGCAGTGGTGACGTGAAGTCATGTGACCGTGCTGTAGTTCCTTTATAGCCCAGCATTAGCCACCTTTAGCTTAGCGGTGGTGACGTGAAGTCATGTGACCGTGCTGTAGTTCCTTTATAGCCCAGCATTAGCCACCTTTAGCTTAGCGGTGGTGACGTGAAGTCATGTGACCTAGCTGTAGTTTCCTTTATAGCCCAACATTAGCCTCCTTTAGCTTAGCGGTGGTGACGTGAAGTCATGTGACCGTGCTGTAGTTCCTTTATAGCCTAACATTAGCCGCCTTTAGCTTAGCAGTGGTGACGTGAAGTCATGTGACCGTGCTGTAGTTCCTTTATAGCCCAGCATTAGCCACCTTTAGCTTAGCGGTGGTGACGTGAAGTCATGTGACCGTGCTGTAGTTCCTTTATAGCCCAGCATTAGCCACCTTTAGCTTAGCGGTGGTGACGTGAAGTCATGTGACCTAGCTGTAGTTTCCTTTATAGCCCAACATTAGCCTCCTTTAGCTTAGCGGTGGTGACGTGAAGTCATGTGACTGTGCTGTAGTTCCTTTATAGCCCAACATTAGCCGCCTTTAGCTTAGCGGTGGTGACGTGAAGTCACGTGACCATGCTGTAGTTTCCTTTATAGCCCAACATTAGCCTCCTTTAGCTTAGCGGTGGAGACGTGAAGTCATGTGACCTAGCTGTAGTTCCTTTATAGCCCAACATTAGCCACCTTTAGCTTAGCGGTGGTGACGTGAAGTCATGTGACCGTGCTGTAGTTCCTTTATAGCCCAACATTAGCCACCTTTAGCTTAGCGGTGGTGACGTGAAGTCATGTGACCGTGCTGTAGTTCCTTTATAGCCCAACATTAGCCTCCTTTAGCTTAGCGGTGGTGACGTGAAGTCATGTGACCGTGCTGTAGTTCCTTTATAGCTTAATGTTACTTTGTGAATAAAGTTTCAGAGGCGGACCAGTCTTCAAACTTTTAACCATTGGCTTTACAATCTGGTACGTTGGTACTCTTTAACGAGAGGTGCATTTGGGACGTTTAGTCTTATATAACCTTACTTTTTTAGCCGTACAGGACTCAAACTAGCCCACCGCGGCTCTCCAGTCGAGTTGAACTATTTGCGTTTTCTCCCACCAGGCAGGAAACAAAAGGCTTTGTTCTGTCTGCACGGCGGCAGCCACTTCAACTGATTGCTCTCCCAATCATTTATAATAAAAAGCTAGAGGTGAATCATCTGAAGTGATGTCCTTAAGTGCACCTTTCACTCCCATTGTACTGTAGGAGAGCAGGATGTTATAAAGGCAGCCTGCGGGTTGGCTCTCAGGTCCCTTTGTCTTTCAAAAGGTGATTTAAGAACAGCTTTTGTGTGATGAAATCTGATTTACTGAAATGTGTTTGAATGCTGTTCCTAAGTTCCTGAAGCAGGTGGTCAGGCTGCAGATTTAAGATAAGATGGACCTTTATTAATCCCGTGGGGAAATTCAATAGTTTAAACAGCAACAGGGTGAGAATGAAAAGCAGGACAGCACAGATTCACACAGACTAAAGATTAATACAATTCAAGATAGAATGATGTGTAGATTAGTAAGTGTAAAATAATAAATGAATTAAAATGAACATATATACATATTAGGGTCATATATAGGCCTACATATTAAACATATGTACATGTATTTGATGTCCAGAACTATGTCACATTAGACTTCTCATTGTTGCTGAAATCACTTCAGATTAGCTGTTGCTGGTACGTTGATGCTAACGATAAAACGGCATGTTTTTGACAGATCTCTATAATGTGGTCGGATGATTAGTTTAGAAATGAATCCTTAAATCCTTAAAAAAGACTTGCATTGAACAATCTGTCTGTGTTGTTCGATCCGGTGCACTCAGACGGGACTAAGCACTACATCGAGATTAAAAAAAATTCTTTCACTTGGGAACACACACACCTCTGGAGTTAGCCAGATGTGTGTAAATTACGGTCCATGGTCATTTGAAAACAAATGTCGGTGTCGGACACACACACACAGAGCGGAGCACGAGCACACACACACACACACACACACACACACACACACAGAGCGGAGCAGAGCACACACACACACACACACACACACACACACACACACACACACACACACACACACACACACACACACACACACACACACACAGAGAGCGGAGCAGAGCACACACACACACACACACACACACACACACACACACACACGGAGCAGAGCACACACACACACACACACACACACACACACACACACACACACACACACACACACACACACACACACACACACACACACAGAGCAGAGCACACACACACACACAGAGCAGAGCACACACACACACACACACAGAGCGGAGCAGAGCACACACACACACACACACACACACACACACACACACACACACACAGAGCAGAGCACACACACACGGAGCAGAGCACACACACACACACACACACACACAGAGCAGAGCACACACACACGGAGCAGAGCACACACACACACACACACACACACACACGGAGCAGAGCACACACACACGGAGCAGAGCATACACACAGAGCGGAGCAGAGCACACACACACACACACACACACACACACACACACACACACACACACACACACAGAGTGGAACAGAGCACACACACACACACACACACGCACACACACACGCACACACACAGAGTGGAACAGAGCACACACACACACGCACACACACACGCACACACACACACAGAGCGGAACAGAGCACACACACACACACACACACACACACACACACACAGAGTGGAACAGAGCACACACGCACACACACATGCACACACACAGAGCGGAACAGAGCACACACACACACACACACACACACACACACACACACACACACACACACAGAGTGGAACAGAGCACACACACATGCACACACACAGAGCGGAACAGAGCACACACACACACACACACACAGAGTGGAACAGAGCACACACACACACACACACGCACACACACACGCACACACACAGAGCGGAACAGAGCACACACACACACACACACACACACACACACAGAGTGGAACAGAGTACACACACACACGCACACGCACACACACACAGAGTGGAACAGAACACACACACACACACACACACACGCACACACACACGCACACACACAGAGCGGAACAGAGCACACACACACACACACACACACACACACACACTGCGCCTTGGTGACCGGACATCTCCTTCATAAAACGAGTAATAGGGGGATTCATCGGGCAGTTCGATGTGTGTAGAGGTGTGTGTGTGTGTGTGTGTGTGTGTGTGTGTGTGTGTGTGTGTGTGTGTGTGTGTGTGTGTGTGTGTGTCGTGTGTGTGTGTGTGTGTGTGTGTATGTATCGTGTGCACAAGATACTTTACTTTCTCCATGAACCTTTAGGTGCTCCGTACAGTTTGTCTTTGATTCACAGGAAAATAAACACATTCTTCGATGTCCGTATTTTTGACGGCTAAAATCTCAACAGATCTGTTGAGCGGCTGCCAGCTAACGATCATTGATGCTAACGATCATTGATGCTAACGTTCATTGATGCTAACGATCATTGATGCTAACGTTCATTGATGCTAACGATCATTGATGCTAACGATCATTGATGCTAACGTTCATTGATGCTAACGTTCATTGATGCTAACGTTCATTGATGCTAACGTTCATTGATGCTCACGATAAAACTGTTCGTGGCGGATTCTGTTTCCAAAAGATTCAAATCAGATGTAATCCTTAAACACACTAACAGATGCAAAAACAAGTAAATATAGAATAAGGTGTTTCTCTTTTAATGAGGGAACAACCTGCCAATAGAACAAGAACATGTCTTGGTGAGAGTTCTTGAAGTAAAGATGGGATGATTAGAAAAATGACATCTTGTGTTTATCTGGGGAAACTTATTCTGAACTATGTTTGACCAGAATCAGGGAATTTGTAACAAGAAAAGCCAGAAATGCTGAGACTAAAAACAAGACTTAAAGGTCCCCTATTATACTGTCTGTCCTCCCTAGCTTCCTTATGTCCTCCCTACTCACCTGCTAGCTTCCTTATGTCCTCCCTACTCATCTGCTAGCTTCCTTATGTCCTCCCTACTCATCTGCTAGCTTCCTTATTCCTCCCTACTTATCTGATAGCTTCCTTATGTCCTCCCTACTCACCTGCTAGCTTCCTTATTCCTCCCTACTTATCTGATAGCTTCCTTATGTCCTCCCTACTCACCTGCTAGCTTCCTTATGTCCTCCCTACTCACCTGCTAGCTTCCTTATGTCCTCCCTACTCACCTGCTAGCTTCCTTATGTCCTCCCTACTCATCTGCTAGCTTCCTTATTCCTCCCTACTCATCTGATAGCTTCCTTATGTCCTCCCTACTCACCTGCTAGCTTCCTTATGTACTCCCTACTCACCTGCTAGCTTCCTTATGTCCTCCTTACTCACCTGCTAGCTTCCTAATGTCCTCCCTACTCATCTGCTAGCTTCCTAATGTCCTCCCTACTCATCTGCTAGCTTCCTTATGTCCTCCCTACTCATCTGCTAGCTTCCTTATTCCTCCCTACTCATCTGCTAGCTTCCTTATGTCCTCCATACTCATCTGCTAGCTTCCTTATTCCTCTCTACTCATCTGCTAGCTTCCTTATGTCCTCCCTACTCATCTGCTAGCTTCCTTATTCCTCCCTACTCATCTGCTAGCTTCCTTATGTCCTCCATACTCATCTGCTAGCTTCCTTATCCCTCCCTACTCATCTGCTAGCTTCCTTATTCCTCCCTACTCATCTGCTAGCTTCCTTATGTCCTCTCTACTCACCTGCTAGATTCCTTATGTCCTCCCTACTCATCCCTTATTGCTCCCTACTCACCTGCTAGCTTCCTTATGTCCTCCCTACTCACCTGCTAGCTTCCTTATTGCTCCCTACTCACCTGCTAGCTTCCTTATGTCATCCCTACTCACCTGCTAGCTTCCTTATTGCTCCCTATTCACCTGCTAGCTTCCTTACGTCCTCCCTATTCATCTGCTAGCTTCCTTATTGCTTAGACGCGTTCTGTTTCCTGATGTTAGCTGGAGACGTTCCTCTAAAACAGGGATGGGCAACTTTGATGATGGTGAGGGCCACATAATTGATGTACTGGCTACTGGCCACCAGGGGGCCGCAGATTCACTTGGAACACACGCACACAAAAATTCCATGTGTTGTATTTAATTATTAACAAATATACTAAGTCTGACATCTTCATTGACATTTTACAATCAAAGGGAACATCCCTAAAAAATGGGAACATCCTCTAATAAGACACTTGTAGCCTGTCTCTGCATTCCCCTTATTCCACACTAAGGGGAGTGTCAACACAGACACCTGTCAGCACTCTGCTGTTCCTCAGCGCCGATCCCCCCCCCCCCCCCCCCCCCTCCCTCTGACATTATGGACATTATGAATGAAAAGCGTAGTAATCATAGATAACACGGCAGGGTCCGTGACAGTTTGTTTTCATCTGATTTCAAATAAACAAAGTCTTGGTTTTTAGAATATTAAACTTGTTTCGTCAAATTCAGATGATAAATACAGCCTTTAAGCTTGTAAAGGCATGATGACAAGAGGCAACTCAACGTCACAGCAGGCGTAACAACAGCTGGTGTTTCTTGTGAGGGTTTCCCCGGGAAACAAACACAATACACACAAATGCGTCACAGATTATTTCGCGGTATTTGAAATCATATGTACGCAGCTCGCGACGTAACTATGAGTCTAGTGGACGGTATCAGTACTACAAGTAAAATAATTTAAAATATATATTATTTTTTATTAATTAAGTTGTTTATAAATTAATCTGAGGGCCGCAAAAAGAGGAGGTCGCCATTTTCCCATCCCTGCTCTAAAATAAGATGTTTTTAAGAGACTTTGACTTAAAAAGATGCTTAAGATGCCTTGTCTAAAAACAAGACTTCAGTTATTAAGTCTTAAATCAAGTGTAACGACATATTCTGACTAGAAATTAGACAAATATACTTGGCAAGATTTTACATGTTTGCAGTGTAGTTTTTATGCAACGTCAGAGGTCCAACTCGGTGTTGTGTAGCCATGCCCGCATCTCCGGTCCTAAGTGGAAGAGGCTGGCTTCCGAGTCTATATAAAGGGCAGGTGGTGATTATATGTTGGTCTGTTCAGGGTCACCGCACTCGCATGCAGCACTGTCCGCCAGGCCCCACTTCTTCATCGATGTTGTGAAACGACCGACCCCAGTTCGTAGACGGTTTAGTGTGGTCCATTGCCGGTGTGGTAGGTCGTCTCCTCCTATGGCGCCATCTCCTGGGTCCCAGATGTAGCGATGGAGGCGGGAGGGCCAGGCTAGCTCCCACTCCAGCTTCACAAAAATGTGTCTGATTAAGGACAGCTTTCCTGATACAACATGTGATTCACCAAAGTTGTTGTACTCTAAAACTGCTTTCCACAAGTGTCCAAACATCGGGACTGCAGCTCATTATTTATTATTTTATTTATTTATACTTTTTCCACCTCAAAAACATTGCCCGTCTCCGCCCATCACTCTCCTCCTCTGCTGCTGAAACCCTGATTCATGCATTCATCACTTCACGACTCCACTACTGCAATAGCATCCTCTACGGCATACCATCCAACCTCCTCAATAAACTCCAACGTATCCAGAACTCTGCTACCCGCCTCCTCACCCACACCCGCTCCCGAGACCACATCACTCCCGTCCTCCAGAACCTCCACTGGCTCCCCGTCCGTCAAATAATCCACTTCAAAGTCCTCCTGATTACTCACAAAGCCCTCAACAATCAGGCCCCCCCCCTACCTCACAGACCTGCTGCACCACCACGCCCCTTCCCCCCCCCCCCACCTCACAGGCCTGCTGCACCACCACGCCCCTTCCCCCTACCTCACAGACCTACTGCACCACCACGCCCCTTCCCCCCCCCCCCACCTCACAGGCCTGCTGCACCACCACGCCCCCTCCCCCTACCTCACAGACCTGCTGCACCACCACGCCCCTTCCCCCCCCCCACCTCACAGACCTGCTGCACCACCACGCCCCTCCCCCCCCCACCTCACAGGCCTGCTGCACCACCACACCCCTTCCCCCTACCTCACAGACCTTGCCTGCACCACCACGGCCCCTTCCACCCCCAGTCACAGGCCTGAGGCACCACCACGGCCTGCTGCACCCACCACGCCCCCTTCCCCCTACCTGCTG